>NW_017619182.1:437500-620179 GCF_001879475.1 Ipomoea nil | reverse complement strand
AAGTTTTCAAGGTTGCAACTTAGGGTGTGAGGTTGCCACCTTGTATGGAATCGTTAAAATAGGGGATCAAGAGTGTGGTTGAAGGGTAGAAAGGGTTTTGAAATAAGGAGGGGGCCGATTTCCGATGGAGGGAAGGGAATTCGGCTAGGATGGGTTAAGGGTTCTCGATCTTCAAGTGACTATTCTGGTTTGATGCTTTGATCACGACGTATTGATGAACTGATGATCCTTCTTCCTTGGTGTTGGCACTTGCTTGACTTTAGGATCCTTGTTAGACCTTGCTTCCCAGGCTAAGGTTTCATCCTTCTCCCCTATCTTGAGGGAATCTCCCGTGACGATTTAACACTTACTTCTTGAATGCGTCCAAGGTCTTGACCAAGTTTGGTCAACCAAGACAATCTCTTAGGGCGCACTTCCCAAATTCTTCCCAAAGTTTCTTGGGAGTCGGTAAACTTTGGGTTGATTTTCCCTTCTTATTGAATTTCATCTCCTCTTTAGTGAATGAAATTCTTAGTAAGAATTCATGTCTTCCCGAGGTTCGACTAGTTGTGCCTTTTTGTGTTACTTTTAATGGTGAGGTGTCCTTGCATGCTCTTTTTCTTTTTGAAGCGCAGTTGGTTACCTAACCTTGTTGTGGAATGACTCGGTGACTTTACGAGTCATCTCATTTCCTTGTGGGTCCTTAATGACCCTTGAGATCTTGGCACAAATGTGCTTTTTACATTTTGCCTAACACCACGGACTACGTAGTTCTTGATTCCATACAACTTGTAAGGAGTCCTCTTATTTGCTTGAACGATATCCATGGTTTGAAGGAGTCCCGGTCCATCCTTAGCATTTTGACTTTTAAGGTCTTTGTGAGTCCTTAGCACGAGTTCCCAACTCGCCTCCTTGGTTTGCACAATCCTTTATGCCAATCATGCCTAGTCGGTTGCATCGTAGAGTCCAACCTCAACCCCACGTGTAACGCAATTGGTTGTGCTTTTCCGATGGTGTCTTGCGTGTTAAGGTCTTTTACCGATGACATCATGTTTGGGCGACCCATGGTTCTTTACCCAAGACTCGCGTTCATCAATCGAGGCACACAAGTGCGCCATGAATCAATAAAGTGAGGAGTTAAGAAATCAGCACATTGTACCAGTGGGCGCGAGGTGAGCGGTCGTCCGCCCTGCCAAGCTCCTGTTGGGGACCCGTCAAGGTCCTGTTGGGGACCGCGGGAAGGTGACTAGGAAGAGTGAATTCCTTCGGGAAAATCCCAAGAATGCACTGATTCAAGTCCCGAAAAGCCCCATGTCCATGTG
Organism: Ipomoea nil; assembly: GCF_001879475.1. Lineage (NCBI taxonomy): Eukaryota > Viridiplantae > Streptophyta > Magnoliopsida > Solanales > Convolvulaceae > Ipomoea > Ipomoea nil. The sequence goes on along the minus strand of NW_017619182.1, from coordinate 618,878 downwards.
CACAATAGAAGGGACTTGAATACATAGGGTGGCCCATCGTATAGTTTTATTGATCCTTAGGTACGAGTTTATAGATGAGTCAAGACTCTCGCATGTTCTTTTTGCTCAGTAGGTCGGGTCCGGTTTCCAATTAGCAACCTCATCACCTTCACCGGGTGGTTGGTTATAAGCCAACTTTGTCTTTGCCTTGCTTGAATAATGATAAGCCTTCTTGGTTTTCTTTGGAGTTCGGCTTGTCGCTCGTTCTTTGTTCAGTCCTTCGGTGACCAAGTGCTTGGTGATGCATTTCTCTTCCTTGGAATGCCATTGATTGATTGCCTTTGACGTCGCATGGTGTTTTGGCAATTTTGTGTGTTACATGTACTTCTTACGGTGTCATAAAACCATCAAGGTCCTTGTTCCCAGGTAAGACCCTTATCGCCGGGAGGCTCTAGTTGTATGATACTTTCCATGCGTCTGTTGCCTCTTCTTGTCATATCGAGTCCTTTACGACAATTCGTGTTAACGATTGAGAAAAGACGTTGTTTATGTACTACTTTTCTTTCTTGCATTTAATTGGCGTTCCCGGTCTCCGGGCTGGGATAGTTGCGCCCATTCTTAACCAGTTCCGGAAGGGTTCGCTCATGCTGGAGGGAGCGGTCTCCCACTTCCGTTACTCCTTCATTCGGGTTTGTCCCTAAATTCCTCGTTTGGTCGAAGTTGGCATTACTAGTGTAGGCTTCGTTGGGTGTGCGGGGTTTGCTTACAATTAGGACCTTCTGGGTTTCGTAGTTGTGGTCTGTCACAGACTTCTTTATCTTGGTTGTCTCTGTAGGATCTTAATTCAGGCGCGAAACGCGCCAGCTGGAGGGATCGTTTGTGGTATTCCCTGATGGTGGTCATCCCTTGTTTTAGGTGGAGGATTTTCCTCGTACATGGTTGCCCTTACAGGTGCGGGGGTGGAATCGTCCCTGTAGCCGTGCCCCTAGGCACTCCTAGTTGAACCCCTGGTTGTTGCCAATAAGTGGGTTCTTCGTGGATTTATCAAAGATCAACCTCGTGTCTTGAAGTGGAATGAGGCTATCCTACGCGGCGTTCCTCTGGGTATTCCACTAACCCGAGGACTTTGTTGAAGGTTCGGGTTCATTCTTCGAGGAGTGTGGGATCCTTGACTGTCTTCTGTTGGCGCCATGCTGCTTGGTTTTCAGGGTCAATATTTATTGTATCGATGAGTCAGTGTGCTGCACCCTTACCTTGGTGTGGTAAGAGTAAGGGGAAGTTATTTTAAGTTAGAGAGGGATAAGGTGAGGGGAGGTTACGTGTAGGTTTCACAAATCTCACCGCCGCTTCCTAAGATTCCTGAATCCTATGTTCCTAAGTACCTAGAGTTCAAGCCTAATGTCCTAAAGTCCGGTCTTAAGAGTCCTATCCTAGGGTCAAACTTAGGCTCTGATACCAACTGTAACACCCCGAAATTTTAAAAATTTTAAAGACTTATATAATAAAGGTATTCTCTTATTAAATCCCAAACAGAGCAATTGTTAAACATAAAGGTACGGTGTGCTATGCCACACCTGAGCTGGAGAACTCAGATGCACAGGCTAAAACTATCTAAACATCATAAATCGGCTGAGACTCGATACACGTCTTTGGAGAAAGTGGTATATACGCTTTGGTGATTACAATGCAAAAGCTGGCACCTTATTTCCAAGCGCATACTGTCCGGGTCTTGACAGATTCAACCTCTGGGAAGCGTGTTATGTAATCCCACGTCGTCCGGGTGACTCGTCAAATGGGCGATAGAGCTGACCCAATACGGAATTGAGTATCAACCCCGCCCTTCGATCAAGGGACAAGCATTAGCCAACTTCTTAGTCGAGTGCACAGTGGGAGAGGACGACAAGACCTCGGCCCTCGGAAGAAAGCCCCGGCGAGTGGTGGGAGATGCATGCCGACGGAGCAGCGAGCCGTCAGCATTGCGGCGGCGGGGTCATGCTGATCACACCAGAAGGATTCGACTCTACTATGCTCTGAGTTATCTATTCCAGACATCCAACAATGAGGCAGAATACGAGGCAGCGCGGGGTCATGCTGATGTTTAGATAGTTTAGCATGTGCATCTGAGTTCTCCAGCTCAGATGTGCCATAGCACCCCAACAATTATGTTTAGTTATGCTCTGCTTTGGGATTTTAATGATAGTATTACCTTTATTTCATAAGCATTCAAAGTTCAAAATTTTAGGGGTGTTAGAACAGAGGCGGAAAGGATAATGGACGAGGCTCACCGCGGAATATGTGCGGCCCACCACGGTGCACACACCCTCACCCGGAAGCTAGTCGTCCAAGGCTATTATTGACCTACCCATGACGAGAGATTGGATTGAGTGGATAGCCAAGTGTGCAGTATGCCAAGCATTTGCTCGGAAGGACACCCGGCCAGCCACCTTCTACACACCGGTCACCATGGCCATTCCGTTTGCAAAATGAGGAGTCGACCTACTGGGCCCTCTACCGGTTGCCCCGGGACGCTTAAAATTTTGTGTGGTGGCTATTGACTACTTCACTAAATGGATCGAGGCGGAGCCTCTAACGACCATCACTGAGTATCAATGTCGGCATTTTTTATGGAAGAAAGTGATCTGTCGCTTCGGATTACCCGAGCATATAGTCAGCGACAATGGCCGACAATTCGCGGATTTCTGCCAGCGGCATAGCATACGACACACTAAGGTGTCGGTCGCCTACCCCCAGGCTAATGGACAGGTTGAGAATGCAAACCGTACGATCGTGGACGGTATCCGAAAGAAGTTGGAAGATGTCAGAGGAAATTGGGCCGATGCGCTAGATCGAGTCCTGTGGGCATATTGAACTACTCAAAGACGAGAAACTGGTGAAAGTCCATTCTCCTTAGCGTACGGATTCGAAGCCAAAGTACCCATAGAGGTCGTTGAGGCCCACCCACAGGGTTCGCCACTATTCGGATGAAGGAAACGAGGAAAGCCTCAAGATTGGGAAGAAGTACCGAGATAAGCGAATCCGTCCGCAAGATTTCCAAGTGGGAGACCTCGTGCTGCGCGACCGACAGGTCAGCTGACCCACGGAAGGAGGGAAGTTCGCAGTCAAGTGGAAGGACCCTACCGTATAGCCGCCGTGGTCCAAGCTGGCACTTACAAATTGGAAACCTTGGAAGGAGAGCCCATCGATCGGATCTAGAATGTAATCCACTTAAAGAAGTACTACCAGTAAAAGGTCAGTCCCATGTATCTATTTAAACCCAACTTTGAATAAAATTGCCTATCGCTTTTGCATCCTGGAAACTGTTTCTGAGATAGAAAAAGCCTAAAGGGTCGCCTTGACCGAGGGACTCGGCAAGAAGAGAAGGAAACAAGGGCACTGACCCTTTGACGTTTCTGAGAAAAAGCCTACAGGAGTCGCCTCGACTGAGGGACTCGGCGAGAAATGAGAGAAACGACGGGACACTGACCCTAAACTATTTCTGAGATAGAAAAAACGTAGAGGTAGCCTCGACCGAGGGACTCGGCAAGAAGAGAAGGAAACAAGGGCACTAACCCTTAGACGTTTCTGAGAAAAAGCCTACAGGAGTCGCCTCGACTGAGGGACTCGGCGAAGAAAGAGAGAAATAATGGGGCACTGACCCTAAACTGTTTTTGAGATAGAAAAAGCCTAAAGGGTCACCTCGACTGAGGGACTCGGCAAGAAGAGAAGGAAACAATGGAATTGACCCTTAGACGTTTCTGAGAAAAAGCCTACAGGAGTCGCCTCAACTGAGGGACTCGGCGGGAAAAGAGAGAAACGACGGGGCACTGTGTAACACCCCCGATTTTCACGACATTTTAAAAACTTAAATTCATAAGGCAAAGTAACTAACAGGTAGCATAAAACTTAAACATCATCGGAAGACTTTACTTAAAAACGGGAAGTGCTATGCCACATCCACCTCAATGCGGATGCACAGGCTAGTCTAAACAAACAGTCTAATCATGTCCGTACAATCCATGGCTCACAAGCCCAAAACACTAACTAAACAGTCCAAGGGAGCTATACTAACGAACAGACAGCTAGCGCACTCTCCATAAGCTACTCAAGACCTGTAAAGCAACATAAAGAAACGGGACGACACCCGGTCAGTGAACATTGCTGGTAACCCATCAATACGCGTTAAGTAACATATATAGATAGTATAAAACAAAACCATTTTCGAAACGGGATACAGTATATATTAGTTCAAAAGTCGTAGAGAGAAGTCAACTGCAAAGACTCTATTTCACTCTCAAAAGAACATGGGAAATCAACATCCCAATACAACAACAAGACAAGGACAACAATAGTAAACAAATACAACTCGAGGCGTATTCTACTGATCACAAAGTAGAACACCACGCGACATGCTCATTAGCAAAGAAGCACATACACACATTGGCAACTACATGCCACAATGACACTTCATGTCACAAGTTCCAACCTTATGGCTACCCCCGGCCTTATTACAGTTCCAACCATTACCTCCGAGAACCCCTGTACTTTTGAGTCCATCCTTATGCCTCCGGGAACCGTCGTTCCCCCACCAACATTTCCACCAACACATAGTACACGAAGGTACCGTTCATTTCAATCACACAACCACCAACATATGAGCCTACCCTCAGGTCACACCACCAATTTCATTCATGGCCACCACGAGGACCACATCTGTACCTTGGAGATTAAGGTCTCATACCCTTAATCGTGCAATCAAGGTACAGCGAATACACAGTATTCATCACATGAATCAATCAATGGATCATAATAAACCACAATAGGAAAGAACAAACCACACAGACTAGCATTTCAACATCAAACTAGCATGCTTATCAAACGGGTAAACCAAACATAGTTCCGTAGAACATACAGGACTCATCATGGTCCAACGAATAACAAAGTTGAACACTTAGCACAATTCAAGACGCCAAATCCTACATGGATTCTTATCATACCGTTCTAGACATACGAAACATCAAGGAGACACTCAAATAGCCCAATAAAACAACATTGGGAGGTCAAAACATCAGTTACCGAGTCAAAAGAATCACGGGGAACAAATCCCCGACCGACCACAAAGTTGTACCCCGCGGGTGGGGCCACGGGTGGACCTCCACCCGTGGTTCCGCCCGCGGGTACCAAATGTCCAAACCATCTGTACCTCACGGGTGGAGCTCTACCCGCCGTTCCGCCCGCGGGTACACCCTGTACCACAAAATAATCCCTTCGGGGATTTTCAGCAACAAGTCCAAATTCAAGTCCAAAACACCCAAAATCTCACACAATACAACAATATGACTTGAACCCAAGAAATATCCAAGCAATGGCATACAAGAACCCTAATAACAAGCTCTAGATATGCATTACCACAAGACAATGCATCAAATCTCACATTTCATCACAAAAATCACAAGTAGAAGTCAAGAAATCATCATATAGGTAAGAAAATAGATTTTTTAAAGCATGGGTTACCTTTGTAGCCTAATACTTCACTTTTCACACCCTTAAAGGCTTCTCTTAAAGCTCTCCTTCAACTTCAACTTCAACTTCATAAACACACCAAAAGGCAACAAAGATTCACCTTTAGAAAAAGACACCTAAAAAGATACTAAAAACACCAAGAGATCAATGATCTTACCCTCCCCTATGCTCAAGGTTAAGAAAGTATGAATATTGGAGACCAGCTTGTAGGATTTAAGACACCCAAAATTTGGCTTGAAGAAGAAGCTATCAATTTTCTAGAGAGAAGGTGGAGCTTTAGTGTTTAGGGTGTTAGTGAATGAAATGAAAGGATGATGCTAGGTTAGCTTGGGGCACAAACATAAGGTAGAAAGACTTCTTTCCTTACTAAAGTTGGAAGAATAAGGAGACAAGGGTACAACTCATAAGGCATAGAGTACAACTAAGCTAGGATTAATCATCTAATTAATCCTTAAATAGATTTTGGATTTACGGGGTGTCACACACTGGCCCTAAACTGTTTCTGAGATAGAAAAAGCCTAAAGGGTCGCCTTGACCGAGGGACTCGGCAAGAAGAGAAGGAAACAAGGGCACTGACCCTTAGACGTTTCTGAGAAAAAGCCTACAGGAGTCGCCTCAACTGAGGGACTCGGCGAAGAAAGAGAGAAACGACGGGGCACTGACCCTAAACTGTTTCTAAGATAGAAAAAGCCTAAAGGGTCGCCTCGACTGAGGTACTCGGCAAGAAGTGATATGAACCTAGTCCAAGGTTCAAATAATGATGGAGTATTGTCCCAAGAATGCTATCAAAATAAAGATAGAGATGGATCAAAATACCTTAAACCTCACGAGAAACCCTTAGTCCCGAATCCTCAAAGACTTTGAAGAATCCCATTTAGCTTCAAGTACCTCGATGTTGCAATCTTCAATCAAGTAGAGTTGGATCTAGTTTCCTTCGATTCAAGAACGAGTCCATGAACCTAAATCTAAGGTTGAAGAAAGTAAGATTGATTCGAGTCCACGAATCAATTTGCTAGTCGAGTCCACGACTAGCCACTAATTGAGTCCACAATTAGCCACAAGGTTTCTTACACAAGTGTAAAGAAAAACTTAAGAATTTTATTTAATTCAAGCTTCCCCAAAACTGATATGGATGTGCCCTATTTATAGGTATAGAGCATCCTTGTAATCCTAAATACAATGGGAAAAAGAGTCCTAAACCTAATCTAGAAAGCAAGTAAATATAGTTTTATTTAGAAAGGGATTTAAGGACTCCTTTTCTTAATACAAAAAGAGTCCTAAATCTAATCTAGAAAGCAAGTAAATATAGTCATATTTAGAAAGGGATTTAAGGAATCCATTCTAAATACAAACTAGTGTTTTCTCTTTAATTCCAAACAATTTAAAAATAATGATGACCACAAATAATAAAGCTGATTTGGGCCTTGGATCTTGTGATTGGCCCAATTTGTACTCTTAATGGATCTTCATTATGTTGGGCCGCATCATCCTCCCCTTCTTGAAAAATGATTTGACCTCGAATCTTCTAAACATTGTCTTCGATCTGTGACATCACTTGAAACGGGCCACTTATAATACTTTCCTCTATCGAATGGAATTTTTATTGGACTTTCTGGTTTATTCCACCAATGATGCTCTAAGGTCGTAGTTATGGGCCTTGTGATGAGCCCACTATAAACCCTTATTGGATTCCATGTGTGCTGGTTCCTATTTTTCTCGCATTCTTGAAAAGGTTTCGTCATCGAATCCAAATCTTCAATGAAAGACAAATTAGCAAGCTCACTTTCTGTTTTATCACGCTCATGGAACTTTTTCTTGGGATTCTTGACACGAGTCGCTCCAATCTTCATCCTACAATCAACAAGTAAGGCAATTAAGTCTAATGACACAGCATGGAATTTAAACATTCTGGATAGTAATAGTTCAACAAAATTAGACATATAAAATTTAGCCATCTTGTATGAATTGTCAACAAGCGCAAAATATTTCTTGCTAGAGCTTAAGGTTAAACCAAACACAAAATCCATGGAAATATAAAGTAATGATTTAGATGTATTGTGGTGGTAAGTAGCACAATTATGAACATAAGATTCTACATCTTTTGTCTTCTTTGGCCAATGAAAATATGCCTGCAAAACATCATCATTCTTTGGAAAACCAAAGTGTCCTTTATGTGAATCAACAATTAAACCATTGCCTAAAACAAAGCAAAAAGTTCCAATCCCATTGACTTTGAACCAAAACCCCTTGAGCAAGTAGTATTTCATATAAGAAGTTTTCAAATGTGCCTTATAACTTCCAGTGATTCCTTATCTCTATCAAATAAAGTTTTAGTAAAATCAAAATTAAGGAATCTTGGATTTATGGGGGCAAACAAATTTCTAACACATCTAGCAAGTAGGTCATTAATAGAAACATGGCAAACAAATCTAGAGAATTTTAATGCATGCTTTTGAAATAAAAATGAGTAAATAGTTACTTCCCATCTTTTCTCTAGCTTACTATCCTTTTTTGTTACCAAGCGAGACTGCACTTTAATAGCTCTGGCTGGTTCTTTCCACTGTACAACTGATAGTGGTTCCTTTGTTTGGCTACAAACTAAGTTAGAGGACTGGAGTGGTGATTCCAATTCTAAACGTGGAGGTTCCAATTTACTCTCTTTGATTTCTTCTTTCTTCAAGGCTGGTTTGAGAGCTTGCTTCGATCTCAGTTGAATTTCTTCTACTTGTTTTGGAAATAAAGGCTTAAGCACATGTATACGTCTATTATAGGTGACATTGCATGTGTTGTTGAGTGCATTATTGTAACACCCCCCAAACAAGACCTATATAAAAGCCTTAACACATGCAGATTAAATGACAAAACGAACACAGCGGAAGATAAAACGAAACAGGATAAAAGAAATGCAACGGGGTGTCACGCCACGTCTACTAAACACGATAAACGCTACGGCAAACAATCTGCAAGTGTATACATATATCCCAAAACATCAGTCTAACTACATTGGCGCACAGGCCACAAAAGCAAGGATAAAGGTGCTAAGCTACCAGGCTCTAGACATCGCGCTCGTCTAAACATCGCCTGAAAGATACAAAGACAAACATTGGGATGACTCCCGGTCAGCGAATAATGCTGGTAACCCACCAATACCGTTAAGTATCATATATAGATAGATATAAGTCATAAAAACCATTTTCGAAACGGAATACATATATATAAGTCAAAACCAAGATCAACAGTCAACACAAGACTCATCACTCTCAAAGATAACACGGGAACACATCCCAAACCACAAGGGTTAACCACACGCAAAGGATAAAGACTCACCCAACGGCAACACATGCCAAAGCAACACAAGCCTCCGTGACTACACACGTCACGAGAGAAGATCACACAACGCCGGCTTTACGAGCCCTCACAACATCACCCATCACAAGTTGGTATGCCTTCCTTATGCCTGTTCCAACCTTATAGCTACCCCCAACCTTGTACCTTCTTTCCAACCATTACCTCCAGGACCCCTGTACTTCTTAGTCCAACCTTATTCCCCCGGCACCATCGTCCCCCACCAACGACCAGTACACATGGAATCCAGAAAGGGTAAATAGTGGGCTCATCACAAGGCCCATAACGACGACCTTAAAACATCATTGGTGGAAGAAACAACAAAGACCAATAATAAGTCCATTCGATAGAGGAAAATATTATAGTGGCCAATTTCAAGTGATATCATGGATCGAAGACAATGCTTACAAGATTCGAGGTCGAATCATTTTCAAGAAGGGGAGGATGATGCGGCCCAACATATGAAGATCCATTAAGAATACTAATTGGGCCAATCACAAGGCCCAAGTCCAAACAATTAAGGCAACTCTTCATTGGTGATGTTCAAATATGGTGGAAATCCAAGTCAAGCCCATTTGCAAAATATGAAGAATAACTCAAGGCTTTTTTATAATTGTTTAAGTGCTGATTTTGGTGATTAAATTAGGCCCAAATCAGCCCTATTATTTTTGGTCATCATTAATTTAAATTGTTTGGCATAAAAGAGAAAACACTAGTTGTATTTAGAAAGGATTCCTTAAATCCTATTCTAAATAAAACTCTATTTACTTGTTTTCTAGATTAGGTTTAGGACTCTTTTTCCCATTGTATTTAGATTACAATGCTGCCCTATACCTATAAATAGGGCACATCCATATCAGTTTTAGACAGACTTTAATTCAATAAAATTCTTAAGTTTTTCTTTACACTTGTGTAAGAAACCTTATAGCTAATTGTGGACTCAATTAGTGACTAGTCGTGGACTCGACTAGCAAATTGATTCGTGGACTCGAATCAATCCTACTTTCTTCAACCTTAGATTTAGGTTCGTGGACTCGTTCTTGAATCGAAGGAAACTAGATCCGACTCTAGTTGATTGAAGATTGCATCATCTAGGTACTTGAAGCTACAATGGGATTCTTCCAAGTCTTTGAGGATTCGAGACAAAGGGTTTCTCGTGAGGTTTAAGGTATTTCGATCCATCTCTATATTTACATTGAGAGCAATTCTTGGGACAATACTCATCTTATTTGAATCTTGGACTAGATTCATATCAATTTGGTATTCAGAGCCTAGGTTTGTCTCGTTATCATTGGAAATTTGGTTTCTTTGGTTCCCTAGGTTTATCTCGTTCTTATCTTACATACTACATTTATTCGTGTCTTATTCATTAAAAAAACCCCAAAAAAAAATTTCTTTTGCATTCTTGATTATGTTCTTGAATCTTGATACATGTTCTCCAGTTTCTTGAAAAATAATCCCGAAAGTGTTTTCCCTTTTTCCCGTCCAATATCAATGAGACCTCACACCTCCTAATCACCATATTACCACATATTCTGTCAAGAAAACAACCCCATCTTACCCTTACCTATATCCAAAGTGCATTTACGCGCAATCACGTCTCAATCACACCCTGTCCAGATTTCCGCGAGCTGTGACCAGTTTCAAAGAATTACCTATATCTCGAGATCCACTGGTTAGTTTTATCTGAAATTTGGATATGTTGTAGATCTCTTCTGGGGCGTTCTTTTGATATATTATACACTGTCTAATTCCTTCTGGTTAGTGAGATATTGATCTTCAAAGTCAGGGCATTGTTTCTGTTTTTCTAGGCGATTCTTGAAATTCTTGATTCTGTTTTGAAGGGGTTATGTGGATCCTCTTGGTCCGAAATTTTTGTTGATATTTACAGTGGTTATTTGGAGGTTTCTTATTAAAAAAAAAAAAAAAAAAAAAAAAAGAGAATGCAAAAGAAGAAGAAGAAGAATAAGGTTGGGAAAAGAATTTGGCTGGTAGGAGAATTTTGGAGGGACAAGGAAGGGGAAAAGTATATGGTTGGAAGGAGTTTTTTAATGATTCCTAATTGGTTGTGGTACACGTGAACCCATTTTATATTCTATTTGTCTCTATCTTTTGATATTGGTCTTGCATATCTTTCTGCCATACTTCCTTCTTTAGTTTCCTTTTTCTTTCAAATATTATTTAGTTTCTTTGCTCGTATTGTCCTTTTTCTTTGCTTCTTGCTCTCAATTTTATTATCTATCTCACGATACACCCTTACTCTCAAAGGCTTGTGAAGTCTTCCAAGGTACGTTTTCTTGAACTTTGAGGTTGAATCCATATCAACTTGAGTACCGGACTAGAATTTTCCTTTTTGGAAAAAGGTTTGTGAGAGTATCTGCCACCTTGAGCGATACACGAGTGGAGTGTGTGTTTGTAAGAGTGTGTAGTACACCACCAGAGCCATATAATCCACCTCTTACCTGCGAGCTGAGAATAGTGAGGGAGCGAGCCAACTTTTTGGTTTCACTAACGTAATTACAGATGGCTGATCAAGTTCCAAACTTTCCCCAGACATTAGAACAAAAGATAGACAGGTTACTCAAACGAATGAATAATTTGGAGCAACGCTCACAGCAAGTGCAACCACCACACAATGATGAGCGACACCTGCCACCAGTAGGAAGAGTGGATCCTATATGTCAAAGGATCCAGCAGCGTAATGCGGAGTTAGGAAACATTAAACATGAAATTCCTAACTTCACCGGTGAGAAAGGACCTACCGAATACATAGAATGGGAGAATGCTGTTGAAACTCTTTTTTATTTAAAGCAATATTCTGATCTTACAAAAATTAGGATAGTTGCTACATCTTTTAAGGGGTATGCATTATCTTGGTGGCGAAAAAGAAATATAGAAAGAGTTGCTAATTTTATTCCCTATGAATCTTGGGTTCAAGTGAGGGAAGATATGTGCCTCACCTTTCGTCCTAAATCTTTTTTCAATGATCTTGAAAGAAAATTGCAGGGAACGATGCAAGGAAATAAGTCAGTTGATGAGTACTACCAAACTATAAGTATTTTGCTTAAACAGGGAGACATACATGAAGAAGAGACAAAAACTGTTGCTCGTTTCGTACATGGATTGAACTTAGAAATTCGGTGTGGAATGAGTATTCAGAGATATGACACCCTTTATGATGCCCTGTATGCTGCACGTGAATCTGAGGCAAAAATCAAAGAGATGAAAATGTACAAGTCCAAAAATGGTGCATCAAGATGGAACAACACTTGTTCCACCCCTCAAAGGCGTGATGAACATCCTCCTCCAAGAGATGATTCACGAGACAAAGGTAAGGAAAAGGTTAGTGAGGCAGTAAGGCCTCAACATGATAGAGAATTGATTTGTTATAGATGTAATGGGAGAGGCCACATAGCTCGTGATTGCCCTAACAAGAGGGTAGTTAAGATAACAACACAATCTGAAAATTTTACTTCTTGTCTTGAATATAAATCTGAGGATGAGGTTTGTGACCATTTTGAAACCCCCAATGAACATGTTGAGAGAGAACCATCCATACCTTTAGATTCTGATTCTAAATATGTTGATAGTGAGTCTAGTCATATTGTTGTTGTTAAGGAGGTTTTGAATGTTCACCCTTTAAAAGAAGATCAGTCTCAAAGAGAAAATATATTTTGTGCTAAAGGGTCAATTAGAGAGAATGTGTGTGCTATGGTAATAGATTCTAGAAGTTGCACAAATGTGGCTAGTGCAACTATGGTTAAATTTCTTCAGTTACCTTTGCTTAATCATCTAAATCCTTATTGTTTGCAATGGTTAACTGATGTAGGAGAAGCTAAAGTAACCAAACAGGCTCTTATTCCTTTATCTATTAACAGTTACTCTGATGAAATCTTGTGTGATAATATCCCAATGCAGGCTGCTCATATCTTGTTAGGTAGACCATGGCAATTTGACAGAAAAATAAGTTATGATGGAATGAGGAACACTTATGTGTTTCACATGAATGGAGTTACATATGTCTTGCCTCGTTTGTATCTTAAACAAGTAGAAGAAATTCAATTGACATTGATGCAAGCTCTCAAACCAGCATCAAAGGAAGAAATCAAAGAGAGAAAAGTGGAACCTCCATGTTTGGAATTGCAATCACCACTCCAATCTTCTATTTTGGTTTGTAGCCAAACAAAGGGACCACAATCAGTGATACAGTGGAAAGGACGAGCCCAAGGTGTCAAAGTGCAACCTCTCTTGGTAACTACAAAGGATATTAAGCAAGAGAAAAGAAGGGGAGTAACTATTTACTTATTTTTATTTCAAAAGCATGCATTAAAATTCTCTAGATTTGTTTGTCATGTTTCTATTAATGAGCTCCTTGCTAGATGTGTTAGAAATTTGTTTGCGTCCATACATCCGAGATTCCTTAATTTTGATTTTACTAAAACTTTATTTGATAGAGATAAGGAATCACTGGGAAGTTATAAGGCACATTTGAAAACTTCTTATGTGAAATACTACTTGCTCAAGGGGTTTTCGTTCAAAGTCAATGGGATTGGCACTTTTTGCTTGGATTTGAGCAATGATTTAATTATTGATTCACATAAGGGACAATTTGATTTTCCAAAGAGTGATGATGTTTTGCATGGATATTTTCATTGGCCAAAGAAGAAAAAAGATGTAGAATCTTATGTTCATAATTGTGCTACTTACCACCACAATGCATCTAAATCATTACTTGATATTTTCATGGATTTTGTGTTTGGTTTAGCCTTAAGCTCTAGGCGGAAAGATTTTGTGCTTATTGACAATTCAAACAAGATGCATAAATTTAATATGTCTCATTTTGTTGAATTATTACTATCCAGAATGTTTAAATTCCCTGATGTGTCATTAGACTTAATTGCCTTACTTGTTGATTGTAGGATGATGATTGGAGCGACTCATGTCAAGCATCCCAAGAAAAAGTTCCATGAGCGTGATAAAACAGAAAGTGAGCTTGCTACTTTGTCTTTCACTGAAGATTTGGATTCGAGGACGAATCCTTTTCAAGAATGGGAGAATAATAGGAACCAGTACACATGGAATCCAGAAAGGGTAAATAGTGGGCTCATCACAAGGCCCATAACGACGACCTTAAAACATCATTGGTGGAAGAAACAACAAAGACCAATAATAAGTCCATTCGATAGAGGAAAATATTATAGTGGCCAATTTCAAGTGATATCATGGATCGAAGACAATGCTTACAAGATTCGAGGTCGAATCATTTTCAAGAAGGGGAGGATGATGCGGCCCAACATATGAAGATCCATTAAGAATACTAATTGGGCCAATCACAAGGCCCAAGTCCAAACAATTAAGGCAACTCTTCATTGGTGATGTTCAAAGATGGTGGAAATCCAAGTCAAGCCCATTTGCAAAATATGAAGAATAACTCAAGGCTTTTTTATAATTGTTTAAGTGCTGATTTTGGTGATTAAATTAGGCCCAAATCAGCCCTATTATTTTTTGTCATCATTAATTTAAATTGTTTGGCATAAAAGAGAAAACACTAGTTGTATTTAGAAAGGATTCCTTAAATCCTATTCTAAATAAAACTCTATTTACTTGTTTTCTAGATTAGGTTTAGGACTCTTTTTCCCATTGTATTTAGATTACAATGCTGCCCTATACCTATAAATAGGGCACATCCATATCAGTTTTAGACAGACTTTAATTCAATAAAATTCTTAAGTTTTTCTTTACACTTGTGTAAGAAACCTTATAGCTAATTGTGGACTCAATTAGTGACTAGTCGTGGACTCGACTAGCAAATTGATTCGTGGACTCGAATCAATCCTACTTTCTTCAACCTTAGATTTAGGTTCGTGGACTCGTTCTTGAATCGAAGGAAACTAGATCCGACTCTAGTTGATTGAAGATTGCATCATCGAGGTACTTGAAGCTACAATGGGATTCTTCCAAGTCTTTGAGGATTCGAGACAAAGGGTTTCTCGTGAGGTTTAAGGTATTTCGATCCATCTCTATATTTACATTGAGAGCAATTCTTGGGACAATACTCATCTTATTTGAATCTTGGACTAGATTCATATCATGTCTAGAGTCTGGTAGCTTAGAACCTTTATCCTTGCTTTTGTGGCCTGTGCGCCAATATAGTTAGACTGATGTTTTGGGATAGATGTATACACTTGCAGATTGTTTGCCGTAGCGTTTACCGTGAAAATTTAAGAAAACTATGTGTCATGACCCTATTTGTGTTGTTACTGATCAAGATCCAGCTCTCAAGGTTGCTGTTTCTCATGTGTTTAGTACATCAAAACACAGATTTTGCATGTGGCATATAATGTGCAAGGTTGGTGAGAAGGTTGGACCGGTTTTGTCTAAAGATGAAGTGTTTAGGAGGAAGTTGAATGGCACCGTTTGGAACAAATCTCTGGACTCTAAGTCTTTTGAGGATGCATGGAGTTGTATTATGGAGAAATATGGTTTGGGTGACAATGGTTGGTTTCGTTACTTGTTTGAGTCTCGTACATTTTAGGCATCCCCATATTTTCATGACAAGTTTATGTCAGGCATGGTTAGGACAACGTCTCGATCAGAGCCTCAAAATAGTTTTTTTGGTACGTTCTCTAATGGTCATTCTAGTTTGGTTGAGTTCTTGGTTCATTTTGGAAGTGCTATTGGTGCGCAACGTCATGTAGAAGCAAAATTGAATGCTGATTGTGAATCTTGTTTTCTTGTTTTGAAGACGCCATTGGCTTTGGAGAAGCATGCAATGTATGTTTACACCATTTCTGTATTTTATGATGTTCAAGTAGAGATTTGTGCAGCTTGTTATTCGTGTCAAGTGGCGTCTTTGTGCGATTGTGATGGTCATGTGTCCTAAGGGATAAAAGATGGTGCCCAACGGGCATGGTATGTGGAGCTAGTCTTGTCTGATTACACTACTACTTGTTTTTGCAAGATGTTTGAGCGGAAGGGGTTGTTGTGTAGGCATATTTTTTTTTTTTTGTTTTTTGTTTTTAAAGATCGTGGGCTTGAGAGTATTCCTTCTAGGTATTTGGTGTCTCGGTGGACAAAGGGTGCTTGTTTGAAACCAATATTTCATATTGATGATACAATTTGAAACACCCCTAATTTTTAAAACTTTTAATGCTTATGGAATAAAGGCAAATCTATTATTAATTCCCAAACAGAGCATAAACTAAATGTAACACCCCGTGTTACGGCCTTCAATCCCGAATTAATTATTTAATTAATCCCGTTAATAATAATTAAATATGATTTAATTCGTTTAGGTTTCCCTTTAATTAATTAATAAAGGCCCATCATGAACCGTAGACCCTTGCCTAAATTAGAGTCTTAAGCCTACTAGGAATAAAGAAAGTAAACCTTTTACTATTCAGATTATGATTATGATTCTCTTTAATTAATTAATATGGTCCACTATGGACCATGGACCCTTATCCCTAAAACAAGCCCCTAGTCCTAAAAGGAATAGAATTAGCAAGCCTATAATATTAGTTCCTAATTAGGACTCCTAGGTATATAAATAGGGGACTTAAGAGGCACCTAGAACCCCCACCACAATAATCCCTCACCACACAAGAAGTTCCAAGAATTCCCCTAGGAGAAATCAAGAAAGAAGAAAGCTTCAAGAAAGACCCTTCATAGCCAAGGAATTAATTAAGGCTAAAAGGTAACCCATGTCTCAACAAAACATATTTTCATAGCTAAGATTCCCCTCTTAGGATTTCCCCATATTATTGTGTATTGATGATTTGTGATATTATTATTGACGATTGGTATAATGATTCCATGAGTAATCTTGATGATGAGAGGTTCTTGATAATTATGGTGTTCTTGATGATTATATGACGTTCTTGACGATTATGTGATGTTCTTGATGATTATAGGATGTTCTTGATGTTTATGTGATATTCTTACCAAATCTGGATATTAGAAGATGATTTGTGTCCTTGCTGATTTAAAAGTGATTAGAACTCTAGGTTGTATCGTATGATATTATTCTAGGTGTATTGGGTGGGAAATCGCATGTTTGGGTGTTAATTATTTTTAGAAAAGCATGATAGGTTATGTGCCGTATGTTCCTCGCTTTGATCCGTTAATTCTCTACATATTGTTGTCAATTGTGTTTAAATGTGTCTAAGCATGGTTCCGGGTTCCACAAAGGTTCCCGGGGCGTTTTTGGTGATGAAAGAGTCAGTGGGGGGTAGGTGGGGGTAGGGGACCCGGCACCTACCCGCGGCTAAAGATGGCGTCGCCGGCAGCGAGCGGGCAGCTGCCCGCCGGGCACCCGCTGCCCGAAAAGGCTGCCGCCGGCGGGTGAACCCTCACCCACCGGCTACCCGCTGGAAAATACCACAACCCGGGATTTTGGCTTCCCCGTTTGATGTTCCCCCGATCCCCGTGGTGTCCCAACGGACTCCGTCGATCGTGCCTATATCTAGTTTGATATTTCGGGTACTGTTCGTAGGTTGTATGAGTCTTAGATATTGCATGCTAGTTGAATTGGTATCCCGTTGACCTTGGTGAAAGAAGTATTAACCCCTTAGGATTATTCTTAGTATGTGAAGGATCACGCATAGGTTTTGTTATACGTTTTCTCCCCATTCCCAATGTATTAATGTGGGTTGCATGTACTTGCTATGTGTTATGTGTGCATGATACCCCAATTCGGTTGCGATCGGATTGGTTATTCCTGAGCTGTGGTTCAGAAGCTGGCTGCGGTCAAATTTACACTCTTGGGCTGCGGTCCACCGTTTGGTTGCGATCAAACGTTTCTACATGAGCTGCGGTTCATATTTCCTGGCTGCGGTCAGATGACATACTCTTGGGCTGCGGTCCACTGTTTGGTTGCGATCAAACTATGATGAGCTGCGGTTCATCGGTCGGTTGCGATCGACCCCTCCGTGTTGCGATACGGGGCAGGGTGCTGCGGGGCCGTGTCAGAGCTATATGCGCTGACCCTCATGTATGGGCATGCGATTGGTCCTGTGGCGCCAACAAAGTGTGCTATGTGATGAGATATAGATGAGTTGTTGTTATGAGTGTCTTGGGGATGTGACTATGGGGTTTATACTGGGAATCGTATATGTTGGATTATGATTATTAATTGTGCTTATCTTACCTGTCTTGCTTGTTGTAAACTGTATATGCTTGGTATAACTGCTGTCTGTGCTTAGCCCTATCTGTTGAGTCGAACCCTGTTTTAAAAGCTAGAGTCTCGTAGGATATATCTTCATGCTTCAAATTGGTTTTCGTATATCTATATATATCTCTATATGTATTATATTTCAACGCGTTGGAGTGGGTTACCAGCATCTCTCGCTGAACAGATATATTTGGCTTTCAGGCACAGAGGAGTAGACACTGGAGCGCGCTAGAGTCTTGAAGCGTAGAAGTAGATAGTTTCCCTTTTGGCCTGCGTGCCATGCTTATATATTTACATTATTGAGGATATTAGTTAGTTAGCCTGTGCACCTGAGTTCTCTAGTTCAGGTGTGGCATAGCACCCCGTACTCTTTATATTATGTTTTGGGATTTAATGAGAACTTACCTTTATTATATAAGCTTCAAAAGTTTAAAAATTTCGGGGTGTTACAGTTGGTATCAGAGCCTAAGTTTGACCCTAGGATAAGACTATTAAGACAGACCTTAGGACATTACGCTTGAACTCTAGGTACTTAGGAACATAGGATTCAGGAACCTTAGGACGCGCGGTGAGACTGTGAAACCTACACATAACCTCCCCTCACTTTATCCCTCTCTAACTTAAAAGAACTTCCCCTATGCTTACCACACCCAGGTAAGGGTGCAGCACACTGACTCATCATTACAATAAATATTGGCCCTGAAAACCAGCAGCATGGCGCCAACAAGAAGACAGTCAAGGATCCCACACTCCTCGAAGAATGAATCCGCACCTTCAACAAAATCCTCGGGTTAGTGGAATGCCCAGAGGAACGCCGCGTAGAGATAGCCTCATTCTACTTAAAGACACGAGGCTAATCTTTGATAAATCCACGAAGAACCTACTTATGGGCAACAACCGGGGGTTCAACTAGGAGTGCCTAGGGGCACGGCTACGAGGACAATTCCACCCCGCACCCATAAGGGCAACCATGTACGAGGACAATTCTCCACCTAAAACGTGGGATGGCCACCATCAGGGAATACCACAAACAATTCCTCCAGCTGGCTCGTTTCGCGCCTGAATTAGATCCTACAGAGACAACCAAGATAAAGAAGTCGGTGACAGACCCCAAACTACGAAACCCAGAATGCCCTAATTGTAAACAAACCTCGAACACCCAACAAAGCCTACACCAGTAAACGCCAACTTCTACGAACGGGGAAATTCAGGAACAAATCCGAAAGAAGAAGTAACAGAAGTGGGAGACCGCTCCCTCCAGCATGAGCGAACCCTTTCGGAACTGGTTAAGAATGGGCGCAACTATCCCAGCCCGGAGACTGGGAACGCCAATTAAATGCAAGAAAGTAAAGTAGTACATAAACAACATCTTTCCTTAATCGTTAGCACGAATTGTCGAAAAGGGCTCAATATGACAAGAAGAGGCAACAGACACATGGAAAGTATCATACAACTAGAGCCTCCCGGCGATAAGGGTCTTACCTTGGAACAAGGACCTTGATGGTTTTAAGGCACCATAAGAAGTACATGTAACACACAAAATCGCCAAAACACCATGCGACGTCAAGGGCAGTCAATCAAATGCATTCCAAGGAAGAGAAATGCATCGCCAAGCACTTGGTCACCAAAGGATTGAACAAAGGATGAGCGACAAGACGAACACCAAGAAAAACTAAGAAGGCTTAACATTAATCAAACAAGGAAAACACAAAGTTGGCTTATAACTAACTACCCGATGAAGATGGCGAGGTCGCTAAATTGGGAACCGGACCCGACCTACTGAAGGGAAAGAACATACGAGAGTCTTGACTCATCTAGTGTAACACCCCGTGTTACGAGTCCTAAAACCAATTAGTTAATTAATCAATAGCCCAAGAGAAAGAATAAATTATAATGATTAATTAGGGAAAAAGGCCCACCATAGCCCGTGGGCCCTCATATATAAACCCAACCCCTAAACCCAATCCTTAGTTCCAAAAGGAATAGAATTAGCAAGCCTATAATATTAGTTCCTAATTATGACTCCTAAATATATAAATAGGGGACTTAAGAGGCACCTAGAACCTCCCCACAAGATTAACGCCCCACCACCCCAAAAGAGCTCCAAGAATCCCCTTAGGAGAAATCAAGAAAGCAAGGAAGCTTAAAGAAAGATCCTTCATAGCCAAGGAATTAATTAAGGCTAAGAGGTAACCCATGTCTCAACAAAACCTATTTTCATAGCTATGATTCCCCCTTAGGGTTTCCCCCATATTATTGTGTATTGGCGAGATATGATGATGATTATTGATGTTTGACGTGATGATCCCATGAGGGATCTTGATAATCTTGATATTGGGAGATTCTTGATGATTATATGGAGTTCTTGATGATTATGTGTTGTTCTTGATAATTGTGTGATGCTCTTGATGTTTATGTGTTATTCTTACCGAATCTTGCAATTAGAAGACGAACCGTATTCTTGTTGATATAAAAGTGATTAGAACCCTAGGTTGTATCGTATGATCTTACTCTTGGATTATTGGGTGGGGAAATCGCATGTTTGGGTGTTGATTATATTTAGAAAAGCATGATAGGTTATGTGCCGTTCGTTTCTTGTATTTGATTCGTTAATTGTCTACGTGTTGTCGTTAATTGCGTTGTAAAGTGTCTAAGCATGGTTTCGGGTTCCACAACAGTTCCCGGGGCGTAAAGTGTGTGAAAAGAGTCAGTGGGGGGTAGGGGACCCGCCACCTACCCACGGCCGTGAAACACCGCCCGGCAGCGGGTAGCCGGCGGGTGGCCCCCCACCCACCGGCTACCCGCTGGAAATTTCCCCAATTCGGGATCCCGGCTTCCCCGTTTGATGTTCCCCCGATCCCCGTGGTGTCCCAACGGACTCCGTTCATCGTGCCTATGTCTAGTTTGATATTTCGGGTGCCGTTCGTAGGTTTACGAGTCTATTATATTGCATGCTAGTTGAATTGGTATCCCGTTGACCTAGGTGGTAGAAGTATGAACCCCTTAGGACTATTCTTAGTGTGTGATGGGTCACGCATAGGTTTTGTTATACGTTTTCTCCCCCTTCCCAATGTGTAATGTGGGTTGCATGTGCTTGCTATGTGTTACGTGTGTGTGTTACCCCAATTCGGTTGCGATCGGATTGGTTATCCTGAGCTGCGGTTCAGAAGCTGGCTGCGGTCAGATTGATACTCTTGGGCTGCGGTCCACCGTTTGGTTGCGATCAAACGTTTCTATACGAGCTGCGGTTCGTCCTTTTTCCTGGCTGCGGTCAGATGACATTCTCTTGCGCTGCGGTCCACTGTTTGGTTGCGATCAAACAGTATGATGAGCTGCGGTTCATCGGTCGGTTGCGATCGACCCCTCCGTGTTGCGATACGGGGCAGGGTGCTGCGGGACCGTGTCAGAGCTATATGCGCTGACCCTCATGTATGGGCATGCGATTGGTCCTGTGGCGCCAACAAAGTGTGTTATGTGTTGTGACATGGACGAGTTGGAATTACGAGTGTCTTGGGGGATGTGACTATGGGATTATATTGGGGATTGTTCATGTTGGGTTATGATCATTGTTTATGCTTTGCCTTATCCGCCTTATGTGTTGAGGACTGCATATGCTCGTTATAACTGTTGCTTGTGTCTGGCCTTATCTGTCGAGTCATTCCCGGTTTTCAAAGCTAGAGTTCGTAGGATATATCTTCATGCTCAAAATGGTTTTCGTATATCTATATATAACTCTATATGTATTGTATTTCAACGTGTTGGAGTGGGTTACCAGCATCTCTCGCTAAACAGATATATTTGGCTTTCAGGCACAAAAGATTAAGTCACTGGAGCGCGCTAGAACTTGGAGTATAGAAGTAGATAGTTTTCCCCTTTTGGCCTGCGTGCCACGTTTACGTAATTACGCTTTGAGGATATCAGTTAGTTAGCCTGTGCACTTGGGTTCTCTAGCCCAGGTGTGGCATAGCACCCCGTACGCTTGTATTTATTTCTTGAGATTTAATGAGATTCCACCTTTGATATAAGTTTTAAAAAGTCTTGAAAATCTGGGGTGTTACATCTAGGACTCGTACTTAAGGATCAATAACGTTGTATGATGGGCCATCCTATGTATTCGAGTTCCTTTTATTGTGCACATGGGCATGGGGCTTGTCGGGACTGGAATCTGTGCATTGTTGGGATTTTTCCCGAAGGAATTCGCCCTTCATAGTCACCTTCCGCGGGTCCCCAACGGGACCTTGGTGGGACCCCAACGGGTCCTTGACGGGACCTTGACGGGGCCCTGACAGGAGCTTGGCAGGCGGACGACCGCCCACCTCGCGCCCACTAGTACAATGTACTGATTTCTTAACTCCTCATTTTATTGATTCATGGCGCACTTGTGTGCCTCGATTGATGAACGCGAGTCTTGGGTAAGGAACCATGGGTCGCCCAAACATGGTGTCATCGGTAAAAGACCTTGACACACAAGACACCTTCGGAAAAGCACAACCGATTGCATCACACGTGGAGTTGAAGTTGGACTCTACGATGCAACCGACTAGGGATGATTGGCATAAAGGATTGTGCAAACCAAGGAGGCGAGTTGGGAACTCGTGCCAAGGACTCACAAGGGCCTTACAAGTCAAAATGCTAAGGATGGACCGGGATTCCTTCAAACCAGGGATATCGTTCAAGCAAATCAGATGACTCCTTACAAGTTGTATGGAATCAAGAGCGACGTAGTCCGTGGTGCTAAGCAAAAAGTAAAGAGCACATTTGTGCCAACATCTCAAGGGTCATTAAGGACCCACAAGGAAATGAGATGACTCGTAAACTCACCGTGTCATTCCACAACGAGATTAGGTAACCAACTATGCTTCAAGAAGAAAAATAGCATGCAAGGACACCTTCATCATTAAAAGTAACACAAAAGGACACAACAAGCCGAACCTCGGGGAAGACATGAATTCTTACTAAGAATTTCATTCCCTAAAGAGGAGATTAAATTCAATAAGAAGAGCAAGTCAACCCAAAGTTTATCAACTCCCCAGAAACTTTAGGAAGAATTTGGGAAGTGCGCCCTAAGAGATTGGCTTGGTTGACCAAGCTTGGTCAAGACCTTGGACGCATTAAAGAAGTAAGTGTTAAATCATCATGGGAGATTCCCTCAAGATAGGAGAGAAGGACGAAACTTTAGCCTGGGAAGCAAGGTCTAACAAGGATCTTAAAGTCAAGCAAGTGCCAACACCAAGGAAGAAGGATCATCAATTCGTCAAATACGTCGTGATCAAAGCATCAAACCAGAATAGTCACTTAAGATCGAGAAACCTTAACCCATCCTAGCCGAATTCCTTTCCCTCCCTCGGAAAATCGGCCCCCTCCTAATTTCAAAACCCTTTCTACCCTTCAAACCGCATTCTTGATTCCCTATTTTAACGATTCCATACAAAGTGGCAACCTCACACCCAAAGTAGCAACCTTGAAAACTTTGATCCTAATTCCTGAATCCAATTTGTCCTCAAGTTTGAAACCCACTCTCTTAATCCATTTAACCCAACCGTTCCCAAAAAAAAAAAAAAAAAACCAGTACACATAGATATACTATTATATATTCTCCCCATAGAATACATTCTCTCTATATGACCACCATATTACTTTTGACTCGTTATCCCTGAAATGATTTCTAAGCTTCGGGGACAAAGCTCTCATAAGGGGGGGAGAGTGTAACACCCCTTTTTACGGCCTTCAATCCCGGATTAATTATTTAATTAATCCCGTTAATAATAATTAAATATGTTTTAATTCGGTTAGGTTTCCCTTTAATTAATTAATAAAGGCCCACCATGAACCGTGGACCCTTGCCTAAATTAGAGTCTTAAGCCTACTAGGAATAAAGAAAGTAAACCTTTTACTATTCAGATTATGATTAGGATTCTCTTTAATTAATTAATATGGTCCACTATGGACCATGGACCCTTATTCCTAAAACAAGCCCTTAGTCCTAAAAGGAATAGAATTAGCAAGCCTATAATATTAGTTCCTAATTAGGACTCCTAGGTATATAAATAGGGGACTTAAGAGGCACCTAGAACCCCCACCACAATAATCCCTCACCACACAAGAAGTTCCAAGAATTCCCCTAGGAGAAATCAAGAAAGAAGAAAGCTTCAAGAAAGACCCTTCATAGCCAAGGAATTAACTAAGGCTAAAAGGTAACCCATGTCTCAACAAAACCTATTTTCATAGCTATGATTCCCCTCTTAGGATTTCCCCATATTAATGTGTATTGATGATTTGTGATATTATTATTGACGATTGGTATGATGATTCCATGAGTGATCTTGATGATGAGAGGTTCTTGATAATTATGGTGTTCTTGATGATTATATGACGTTCTTGATGATTATGTGATGTTCTTGATGATTGTAGGATGTTCTTGATGTTTATGTGATATTCTTACCAAATCTTGATATTAGAAGATGAATTGTGTCCTTGCTGATTTAAAAGTGATTAGAACCCTAGGTTGTATCGTATGATATTATTCTTGGTGTATTGGGTGGGAAATCGCATGTTTGGGTGTTAATTATGTTTAGAAAAGCATGATAGGTTATGTGTCGTATGTTCCTCGCTTTGATCCGTTAATTGTCTACGTATTGTTGTCAATTGTGTTTAAAAGTGTCTAAGCATGGTTCCGGGTTCCACAAAGGTTCCCGGGGCGTTTTTGGTGATGAAAGAGTCAGTGGGGGGTAGGTGGGGGTAGGGGACCCGCCACCTACCCGCGGCTAAAGATGGCGTCGCCGGCAGCGGGCAGCTGCCCGCCGGGCACCCGCTGCCCGAAAAGGCTGCCGCCGGCGGGTGAACCCTCACCCAACGACTACCCGCTGGAATATACACCAACCCGGGATTTTGGCTTCCCCGTTTGATGTTCCCCCGATCCCCGTGGTGTCCCAACGGACTCCGTCTATCGTGCCTATGTCTAGTTTGATATTTCGGGTACCGTTCGTAGGTTGTATGAGTCTTAGATATTGCATGCTAGTTGAATTGGTATCCCGTTGACCTAGGTGAAAGAAGTATGAACCCCTTAGGATTATTCTTAGTATGTGAAGGATCACGCATAGGTTTTGTTATACGTTTTCTCCCCCTTCCCAATGTGTTAATGTGGGTTGCATGTACTTGCTATGTGTTATGTGTGCATGATACCCCAATTCGGTTGCGATCGGATTGGTTATTGCTGAGTTGCGGTTCAGAAGCTGGCTGCGGTCAATTTACACTCTTGGGCTGCTGTCCACCGTTTGGTTGCGATCAAACGTTTCTACATGAGCTGCGGTTCATATTTCCTGGCTGCGGTCAGATGACATACTCTTGGGCTGCGGTCCACTGTTTGGTTGCGATCAAACTATGATGAGCTGCGGTTCATCGGTCGGTTGCGATCGACCCCTCCGTGTTGCGATACGGGGCAGGGTGCTGCGGGGCCGTGTCAGAGCTATATGCGCTGACCCTCATGTATGGGCATGCGATTGGTCCTGTGGCGCAAACAAAGTGTGCTATGTGATGAGATATGGATGAGTTGTTGTTATGAGTGTCTTGGGGATATGACTATGGGGTTTATACTGGGAATCGTATATGTTGGATTATGATTATTAATTGTGCTTATCTTACCTGTCTTGCCTGTTGTAAACTGTATATGCTTGGTATAACTACTGTCTGTGCTTAGCCCTATCTGTTGAGTCGAACCCTGTTTTAAAAGCTAGAGTCTCGTAGGATATATCTTCATGCTTCAAATTGGTTTTCGTATATCTATATATGTCTCTATATGTATAATATTTCAACGCGTTGGAGTGGGTTACCAGCATCTCTCGCTGAACAGATATATTTGGCTTTCAGGCACAGAGGAGTAGACACTGGAGCGCGCTAGAGTCTTGAAGCGTAGAAGTAGATAGTTTCCCTTTCGGCCTGTGTGCCATGCTTATATATTTACATTATTGAGGATATTAGTTAGTTAGCCTGTGCACCTGAGTTCTCTAGTTCAGGTGTGGCATAGCACCCCGTACTCTTTATATTATGTTTTGGGATTTAATGAGAACTTACCCTTATTATATAAGCTTCAAAAGTTTAAAAATTTCGAGGTGTTACACTAAACATAGTAGTCGGGGTGCTATGCCACATCTGAGCTGGAGAACTCAGATGCTATACTAACTAACAAAGCATAAACTATAATTAATACCTAAATACAAATCAAGGCACGTAGGCCATCTCATCAAGGCTAGAACTATCTAAACTAAGTCCACGAATCCAACTAGCGCGCTCCGAAGCTACTCGACTGTCCCTGAAAAACATTCGGTCTAACAACCGTCAGCGAATAATGCTGGTAACCCACTCCAACACTGTTAGTGTTTTATTTTTGTCAGAACGCCAACATATAATTGGCAATATTATTATGACAAATTAAGATAGGGTTTAGCTTGGTGTCTGTTTGTTCTTTTAGAAGACTGATCGATCAGTACAATCAACAGACGCACTGCCTCTAAAGATCTGATAATGGGAGATGTCTCCAAAATGCTGAACGCGGTTTGTGAAGACAGTTTTGGAAAGAATATCAGCGGATCAGCATGGAAGGTATGGACCGAATCTTAAAGATTTCATTCTTCACAAAACGTCCTACCATCTACAAACAAAGATATTTTTGGAGAGTGTTCTTACCAAGGAAGTATAAATATCCTCATTCGATCAAGAATTAGGGTATCGTTGAATGAAGCCAAAACACTCAATGCTAAACAGAAACACATATCGTTGATTGGCATGCCTCTTCTAAAGACATTAAGTTCTTGGTGATTATGATGAAGAACTTGAGAAGAATTATCGTTGCTTAAACGAAAGGATGCGAAGATTACTCAGTTGTGGGAACAACGTGGGACAGCGTTATTGAAGCGGACTGCATCAGAGTTAGCTCTCCAATTGAAGGGATTTCATTGGACTTCTGCATGCGTGGCTCTCTGACTTCAACAATCCACTAAACCTTTGTAGACTGGTTACTGACCTTGTGTGGGGCACTTGGGTAAGATTAATGTTTCTATACCTTTGTACATTGGATTATGAGTTAGTGGATTGGATGCCTCGGTGATCGTCCCCCAGATGTAGATACACACTATATCGAATTGGGTAAACATCGCATGTGTTGTTTTATTTTCTGCTTTAGTCTTCTGCATTAAACTAATCGGCTTTCTAACTGGTTGACTGATAAATCAAGTCTCTGAGTCAATCTATCTATCTATAGTCTAATACTGAGGAAATGCAAATTACATGCGGTATCAGAGCTTTTAAGTCTACACAGTGACTTGATCCTTACGGGAAGAACTTTTCGCATTGTTCTCTTTTAAGAAGCTGTTTACTTGGTTGTCTGTTGTCTGTTAGACTGCTCTATGCGTGTGTTCTGGCTGGTTGTTTTTTGTTCAAGATGGATGCAAGTATGAAACCACCAGAATTGGATGGT
Organism: Ipomoea nil; assembly: GCF_001879475.1. NCBI lineage: Eukaryota > Viridiplantae > Streptophyta > Magnoliopsida > Solanales > Convolvulaceae > Ipomoea > Ipomoea nil. The sequence continues at coordinate 591,390 of NW_017619182.1, read as the reverse complement.
CACAACTATTCTTTCTGAAAGGCTTGAATGGAGATTTACATTCAAGCACAAGGCACCAGAGTTTATCGTACTGTCCTCACTAGATGGAGTCCTCCGACAGTTCATAATGCTGATGGAGCTGCTGAGGTCAAACCTATGGAGACATGGACTGAAGATGAGATGTCGTCCTCCGATCTGAATAATAAAGCACTGAATTCTATTGTAGGATCTCTACATGAATCAGTCTTTACCTTGGTCACAGGGCTAAAAGAGGCAAAACGTGTATAGGAAATTCTTGAAACTAGATTTGAGGGTACCAGTGATGTTAAACAGTCAACCTTGGGTTCTATTAGAGTTCGAAGCCATCAAGATGAGTGAAGAAGAAACTATCTCTAACTTCCATAGTCGTGTACAGAATTTGATGAACAGAGCTTCAGTACTTGGTGAACCATTTACTGATGAAAGCATTGTCAAGAAGATCCTTCGCTCTCTGCCCAAACGATTCCGAATGAAAGTGACTGCAATTCAGGAAAACACAGGTTGGGAGAAGAAGAGTGTGGGAGAGCTTATGGGTAATCTTCATACTTATGAACTTCAAGTGCTGGCTGATGATGATCCTGCAGTCAGCAGAAAAAGGCAAGTCAGTGGCTTTTGTTGCTGAAGCTGATCGAGAATCTGACACAGATGACAAAGAGACGATGAAGCCTTAGCCTTGTTAACAAAAAATTTCAAGAAAATACTGAAAGGTTTCAATCGAAAAAGCCAAGGACAATCTAACATGACACAACACAAAAGTGGAAATTCCTCATATCAGAAACCAGAACCGTCCTCCTTCCCAAAGAATAGTCAGTCCCAGACTGGGCGAACAAGGCAATTCAGAAGTACACCTACTGACACAGTTAGAACTCTAAATCGGTCAGTGCAGTGTCGAGAGTGTGAAGAGTTTGGACATATACAATCTGAATGTGCAACATATCTCAAAAGGAAGAAAGCTATGTCTGTGTCTACCCTAAGTGATGATGAAGAGGAAGAAACAAATGACCTGTCTGATGAAAAGGTTAGAAACTTTGTAGCCTTCTTCACAGCTACATGGAATCACTTAGAAGAAGATGAAACGGATGGAGAATCGTATATATCATCAGATGACTTTGAAGAGAAACATGTTCAGCTAGAGATGGAATTTGCTAAACTGGTTGGCAGTTGGGAACAACTGGTGAAAATCAACAAGAATCTGAATGAAGATCTGAAACACAGAGATGAACTTCTGAAGAAACTAAACACTGAATTAGTCACAAAAGAAGATCTTATTACTCAGATAAGATCTCGAGAGGGAAAGCTGATAAAAGAACTTGAGGATCTGAAGAACACCATCAAGTTGATGGACACCACATCTACCTTAGACAAAATTCTGGACTCTGGTTGAAATCCTAATGATAAAAGGGACTCGGATTTGAACGAGGACAATCCTCAATGTCAGCTCCTATGTTTATCAAAGAAGGTACATCTGGTGGTGACTCAGTTCTCTGTCATGAACGAGGTCAATCATCAAGATCAACTCAATTCAATCAAAAAGGAAGCATGCACACTCGGATTACTGAGACTGAATCTGGCAGAGTCAAATTTCAATCTCAGCACTCAAAGTTCAAGACTAAGTTTGTTAAAGTTTGGCAATACGTACCTATCTGTCACTACTGTCAAACAAAAGGGCACACCAGACCTGAATGCTACTTCTTCTACAGGGATCAGAGGAAGGAGAAATATAAGAATAAGTTATCTGCTATCCCTCAATCGTTCTGACTGCCTCAATGACTGAAGCAATATGGTACTTCGACAGTGGATGCTCCAGACATATGACTGGGAATGTCAAATGTCTCATGGCTGTTCAACTTAGTAGTGGATCAGTAACGTATGGGGACGGACAAAAGGGAAAGATCGTTGGTAAAGGTACCTTAAATGTGCCAGGATTACCACATCTGGACGAAGTTCTCTTAGTCACTGGTCTGAAAGCAAATCTTATTAGAATCAGTCAGCTGTGTGATCAGAATTGTAATGTGTGCTTCAACCGAGACTGCTGCAGAGTCCGCGATAAAGCAGATCAAGTGGTAATGGAAGGAACTCGCTCTTTTGACAATTGCTATGTTTTGTCAAATGAAAATACCTGTTAGATATCTAAAACAGACGAATCAAAACTGTGGCATCGGCGGTTGGGACATATAAATTTCAGAGTATGGACAAAGTGATCAAACTAGATGTTGTTTGAGGGATACCAAAACTCAAAATAGGACAGGAAGGAGTTTGTGGTGCTTGTGCAATTGGAAAACAATTCAGAGCCCCTCACAAAGCAGTAAAGATGATTACTACTAAGATATGTCTAGAACTGGTTCATATAGACCTTATGGGGCCAACTCATATTGAAAGCATTGGAGAAAAGAAATACATCTTTGTGTGTGTGGATGATTTCTCTCGGTTTAGTTGGGTATATTTTTTAAGAGAAAAATCTTAGGCGTTTAATGCCTTCAAAACTCTATCCATAAGAGTACAAAGAGAAAAGGATGAGCCCATTATAAAAATCCAAAGGTTGAGAAGTGATCATGGTAAAGAGTGTGAGGGTTCCTTATACTCAGAATTCTGTTCAGAAAATTGGATAGCTCATGAATTCTCTGCTCCACGAACAACACAACATAATGGAGTTGTGGAAAGGAAGAATTGGACCTTGCAGGAAATGGCAAGAGTAATGTTACATGCATCACATATGCCACAACGTTTCTGGGCAGAAGCAGTGCACACAGCATGTCATACAGTCAATAGAGTCTATCTCAGACCAGATACGTCTCAGATACCATATGAGATATGGAAAGGAAAGAAGCCAAACTTGAAGTACTTTCATGTGTTTGGAACAAAATGTTATGTTCTAATTGATAGGGAACAAAGAGGAAAGTTTGAGCCCAAGAGTGATGGAGGCATCTTTCTTGGATACTCACCAAACACTCGAGCTTATAGGGTATACAACAAAAGAACTCAATCAGTCATGGAATCAGTAAATGTTGTTATTGATGATAATCCAGAAGAATTAGATGAAGCATCTGTGACTGATCCGGCGACAGATTCTCCTATCAGTGATCCGTCAAAAAACATTTGAGACAACCAAACTGTCTGACACACATGAATCATCAAAAGAAGATGAAAACAATTCAGAAAAGAACAGATTGCTCTCTGACGGAGATGGAAGAAATAAACCCACCAGAACTCAGAAAAATCATCCCTCAGATAACAATCTGATAGAAATAGCTGGTTTCTCCTGCTACGCCTCAAAAATAGAGCCAAAAAATGTGAAGGAAGCCCTGCAGGATGACTTATGGGTTAAGGAAATGCAAGAGGAGCTACATTAGTTCGAACGAAATCATGTGTGGGATCTAGTTCCACAACCTGACAGAGTTAACATAATCGGAACAAAGTGGATTTTCAAGAACAAAACTGATGAAGCAGGCAACATTGCAAGAAATAAAGCTTGTTTAGTAGCTCAAGGGTATACTCAGATAGAAGGAGTTGACTATGATGAAACATTTGCACCTGTTGCTAGATTGGAGTCAATTAGAATTTTACTAGCAGTAGCATGCATTCTGGGCTTCACACTGTTTCAGATGGACGTCAAGACAACATTCTTGAATGGTTATCTGCATGAAGATATTTATGTGGCTCAGCCTAAGGGATTTGAAGATCCAGTTCATCCAACCCATGTTTACAAACTTAGGAAAGCTGTCTATGGACTCAAACAGGCTCCAAGGGCGTGGTATGAACGACTGACACAGTACTTGTTACATCATGGTTATGATCGAGGGAGTGTAGACAAAACGTTGTTTGTTAAAACCACTGGAAGTCATGTTACAATTGCTCAGATCTATGTAGACGATATTGTGTTTCGGTCTACTCTACAGAAGCATATTGATGATTTAGTGAAAGTCATGAAGGAAGAATTTGAAATGTCCATGGTTGGTAAACTGACTTACTTCCTAGGACTTCAAGTTAAACAAAGCTCTGAAGGATACTTTATCTCACAAGAAAAGTATGCTAAGAACTTGGTCAAGAAGTTTGATCTGGAATCATGTAAGAAACCTAGGACTACTATTTCTACCTCTACGAAGTTGTCTAAAGATGATGCAGGTCTATCAGTAGATTCCACTGTTTATCGAAGTCCGATTGGAAGTCTACTTTATCTAACTGCCCGTCGACCAGACATAATGTTTAGTGTTGGAATGTGTGCAAGATATCAATCTTCTCCCAAGGAATCACACTTGATAGCTGCCAAACGGATTTTGAAATACATCAAGGGTAATTTTCAATATGGAATATGGTATTCCAAGGACAGTGAACTGAGTCTTATTGCTTACTGTGATGCTGATTGGGCAGGAAACATTGACGACAGAAAGAGTACATCTGGAGGATGCTTCTTTGTTGGGAAGAATTTGGTGTCATGGCTAAGTAAGAAACATAATTCAATTTCTCTAAGTACAGCTGAGGCAGAATACATAGCAGCTGGAGGACGTTGCACTCAACTGATATGGATGAAGCAGATGTTGTTGGATTATAGTCTATCTAAAAAAATTATGACACTTTACTATGACAATGTCAGTGCAATAAACATCTCAAAAAATCAAAAAAATTATGACACTTTACTATGACAATGTCAGTGCAATAAACATCTAAAAAAATCCTGCTCAACACTCCAGGACCAAACATATTGATATAAGGCATCACTATATCAGAGATTTGGTTGAATCAAAGAGATAGAGTTGGAATATATTCAGACTGACAAACAGTTGGCAGACATATTGACCAAGCCTCTAGACGCAAATCGGTTTGAGATTCTCAGATCAGCTCTGGGGATCTGCAGGATAGACAATTAAGGCAGAACGATAAATCAGAAGGAGAGTATATGTGTTCCTTAGCCTCGAAGTCAAAATTCCAATCTTTGACTTCCTTTTAAAACTCCATTCTATTTATGTTAAGTAAATATCTTAACCTCGCCTACCAAAAATTAAATTACATGATTCAAATTTCAAACCTTCCATTTTATCCCTAAAAAGGAGCTATACCGTTGCATCAATCACTTCGTAGCTTCATGCATCCTGTCAGCCGCATTGATTAGCGTTCCTCACCCTTGGGATTATATATTTCATCTGATCGATCTAACTGGAAGAGGAGTCCTCAACACAACTCTGCTCTCTGTTAGGCTTCTAAAATTTCTCCGCCTAGGGTTTTTCCATTCTCTCTTAAAAATCTTACAGTTATGGCTGATGAAGTGAGGAATATCATTATCAAGTTGGGAAGAAAAACTCACTCACCAGAGAATGCCAAGAAGCATGTCAAAATGCTCCTCCAACTCGCAACGAAGAAGAAGCTGAAACTGGACTCTACTCTTTGCGATGAGATCATTGTTACGGTGATTTCTGACTACCCTGAGTTCAATGAGGACTGGTCGGATGATGATACAAGCGATCTCTTGGTGATGGCTTCAGAAGCAGGTGATGATGTTAGCCCTGCCTCTATTGACGAACCAGAAGATGGAAACCGTGCCGGGGCATTCCTCAAATATTTTGCACAAAGAGCTCTGGAATCGGAGGAAATTTCTCGTCGAAGGGCAGAAGCACACCCTCTCTATCTTCAAGCAGCTCAGGAAGAAGCCAAACATCGTCTTGAGATTCTACAAAACAGGTCTAATAGTTCTGATACTCCGATGGAGATTTCTCCTGATAAGCCTTCTGAGTTGTTATCTGATGATGTTGAGTCTGTGCTACCTGTTGACAAATCTGATAGTGCAAACACTTTAATGTCTGCTAAACCCTCTGTGTCTGATGATCCACCCCAGTTGTCCACCATAAAATCTGAATCTGCAAAAACTGTTCTTGAGATTGAGTTTGAGGAAAATGTTCACAAATCTAATAATGTTGATAATTTGAGCCTGGTTGTTTATTCTACTGATGTTGATCGGTCGGTACTTTTTGTTAATCCTGTGTCTACTCTATCTGATAAGCCCTCTGTTGAGGATTGCCCAGTCTAAGTCGACTGATGGTATTCTTGTCTATACATCCTCCAACTTGGCTGAGAGTTTTGATCATATTCGTCACTTTGCGGGATTACCTTCTGCCTCAGTACCTGAACCATACAGAGCCATACATCCGAATGATCCTTCTGTGCAGATAGACAGTGATGATGAAAAAATCCTAGTTGAAGTTTACGGTCCACAAGCCCCATCCTCTAATCCCATTGGGTCCCTTACAGTGGAAGAGACAGCACATCTAGATTCCACAACTTTCAGAATCAGAGAAGTCACCAAGCTTCTTGCAGCTTCATCTGCTCATGTGTCTGAGACAAGCAACTCTGTTTCTCCGAGCCCTACAAAGAGTTCTCCTGTCCGAGAAAGGCAAAAGTCCAAATGCAAAGGAGTCCCAGAGAAAATGGCAGTGGAAACTGGTGATGATAATATCGATGTGACACCCCGTAAATACAAACTCTAATCAAGGATTAAATAGAGAATTAATCCTAGTCTCCTGTAAATTTATTCCTAAAAATCCTGAAAATTCAATAGTCGAAGAACTAGAATTTTCGCTGCCCGGAGGTCTATCGCCGGCGGGCACTCCTCCACCGACCGGCTACCCGCTGGAACTTGCCCAACTTGGGACTTCGGCTTCCTAGTTTGATGTTTCCCTGACCCTCGTGGTGTCCCAATGGACTCCGTTTATCGTGGCTAAGTCTAGTTGATGTTTCGGGCACCGTTCGTAGGATAAATATGTCTTATATACCGCATGCTAGTCGAATTGGTACCCGGTTGGCCTAGGTGGAAGAAGTATGAACCCCTTAGGATTTGTCCTAGTATGTGGATGACCACGCATAGGTTTCATTATACGTTTTTCTCCCTTTCCCCAATGTGTTAATGTGAGGTTACATGTGCTTGCTATGTGTTACGTGTGCATGATACCCCAATTTGGTTGCTATCAAATTGGTTATTCCTGAGCTGCGGTTCAGAAGCTGGCTGCGGTCAGAATTACACTCTTGGGCTGCGGTCCACCGTTTGGTTGCGATCAAAAGTATTACATGAGCTACGGTTCATATTCCTGGCTGCGGTCAGATGATCACTCTTGGGCTGCGGTCTATTGTTTGGTTGCGATCAAACATTATGATGAGCTGCGGTTCATCGGTCGGTTGTGATCGACCCCTTCGTGTTGCGATACGAGGTAGGGTGCTGCGGGGCCGTGTCAGAGCTATATGCGCTGACCCTCATGTATGGGCATGCGATTGGTCCTGTGGCGCCACCAAAGTGTGCTTGTGTGATGAGATGCGAATTGAATGATGATATAAATGAGATAAAGTGAATCTGTGACCGTAGGGTATATGCTAGTATCTTTATATTCTTGGTTATAACTGTTGAATGTGCTTATCCCTATTTGTCGAGTCTATTCTGGTTTTGAAACTAGAGTTTCCTAGGATATATCTTCCTGCTTCAAAATGACTTTTCTTATATATATATATATATATATATATATATATATATATATATTATATATATACTTATACGGTATTTCAACGCGTTAGAGTGGGTTACCAGCATTATTCGCTGAACAGATATATTTGACTTTCAGGCACAGACGATTAGCTCCGGAGCGCGCCAGAGGACGCAAGCTTAGATAGATAGTTTCATATTCGGCCTGCGTGCCATAATGATGTAATGATGTTGTTTAAGGATAATTAGATAGTTTGGCCTGTGCATCTGAGTTCTCCAGCTCAGATGTGGCATACCACCCCTTATTCTTATGTTTAGTACTGCTCTGCTTGTGATTTAATGAGAAGTTACCTTTATTATATAAGTTTTAAAAGTCTTGAAAATCTGGGGTGTTACAGGTGTACCCGCGGGCAGAATGGCGGGCAGAGGCCTACCCGCTGCCCCCCTCGCGGGGAACGTGACTCTTGGGAATGGTGTACCAGCGGGCGGAACCACGGGTTGTTGTCCACTCGTGGCCCCACCCGCGGGGAACATGTATGTTGGTTGGTGGGGATTTTTTCCCCGTGATTCTTGACTCGGTATTGATGTTTTGACCTCCCGATGATGATTTATTGGGCTATTTGTGAGTCTTCTTGATGTTTTGTATGTCTAGAACGGTATGTTTGGAATCCATGTAGGATTTGGTGTCTTGAATCGTGCTAAGGGTCCGACTTTGTGATTCGTTGGACTATTGTGAGTCTTGAATGTTCTATGGAACTACTTTTGGTTTACTCGTTTGATAAGCATGCTAGGTTGATGTTGAAATGCTAGTATGTGCGATTTGTTCTTTCCTATTGAGATTGGCAACTTGTGTTGACCATCGTTTGGTGTCGGATTGTGATCCTTCGTTGTTGAGTATAGTTTCATATCTTTGTTGTGATCCATTGATTGATTCCTATGATGTGAACGTATGTAATCCTTGTACCCTTTGATTGATACTTGATTAAGGTTATTGTGGAACTTTAGTCTTCTTGGTAATGATGATGACTTGTGTGACTATGATTGAAATTGGTGGTGTGACCTGAGCGTAGGCTCATATGTAGGTGGACCGTGTGAATGAAATGAATAGTACCCTCGTGTACTCTTATGTAGGTAGTTTGTTGGAGATTATTGGAGTGGGGACGACGGTTCCTGGCGGTATAAGGTTGGACTCAGAAGTACAGGGTGGCACTCGGAGGTAATGGTTGGAACTGAAATAAGGCCGGGGGTAGCCATAATGGTTGTTACATGTAGTTGTCACTGTGGCATGTAGTTGCCAATGTGTGAATGTGTATTCTTTGCTAATGAGCATGTCCTGATGTATTCAACTCTGTGATCAGTAGAATACATCTCGAGTTGTATTGACATACACGTTTCTTGTCTTGTTGTCGTTATGGATGTTGATTTCCTTTCCGTTGAGAGTGTGAATGAGTCTTTGAAGTTGACTTCTCTCTATGGCTTTTGAAATGATATATACTGTATTCCGTTTCGAAAATGGTTTTGACTTATACTTATCTATATATGCTATTTAACGCGTATTGATGGGTTACTAGCAATGTTCGCTGACCAGGTGTTATCCCCATTTTATGTTTTCCTTGTTCTACAGGTTTTGAGTTGAGACCGAGAGCGCTAGACTGGAGCTTAGATAGTTTTATCCTTTGTCTAGACGTTGTGTTTTGACCGGCCTGTGTTCCTTGACTCTGAAGACTTTGATGAATGCTTTAGTTTTCCCGCCTGTGCATCTTTTAGTATTTAAGATGTGGCATAATGCCCCCGTATAGACATGCTTACGCTTTTGTTTAATGGTTTATTAGATTGCTTTTCTCTTGCAATTTAGTTTTAAAAATATGGTAAAATCGGGGGTGTTACAGTTTGTATCAGAGCCTAGGTTTGAGCCTAGGATGTTAGAGTTTGAACTTTAAGAAGTTACGAGTGGTTTGAGACCCTAAGATGACCTTTAAGTATCTAAGTGTTTAGGTTAGGGCTTCTAGGACGCGTGGTGAGCTGTGTGTTGTTTACCGTTTGTTTTGTTTGCTTTGTTGTTTCTGCTTAGCTTTAGCGTTCTCGTAGTTAGCGCCAGGTAAGGGTGCGTTGTTTGTTTGTGCCTACCGTCACCCTATTATTTCTGTAGAAGTTTCGTCATGGCTCCGCCTCGTCACTGCGCCCATACGCCCGAGACACCGACCAACGAGCAGCTGGCTCAGAACTTGCAACATCTGACGCAGACCTTGAGTGAAGCTCTTCTACACAACAAACATCCTACTCCTCCATCGCAGCCTGTCGGGCATCAGGACGTGGGACGTCTAGTCTCGGGACATAGGCCACCGGTGTTCGCCGGAGAGGAGGATCCTGTGATACTCGAGGAGTGGATCCGGACCCTCGATAAGATCTTCGCCGTCGTGGGATGCCCTGAGGATCGCAGAGTGGAGCTGGCTTCCTTCCACTTCCGTCACGAGGCTGATCTCTGGTGGGTGCACGAGGGCCCCGCGTGTCAAGTGGAACCCGACTTCGACTGGACAGCCTTGAAGGACCGGATGAGAGAGAGGATTTATCCATCACATGTCTGAGCAGCCATGTACGAGGAGTTCTTACATCTTCCGCAAGGCTCGTCATCTGTGGTGGAATACCACAAGCGCTTCTTAGAGCTTGCCCATTTTGCAAGAATGTTGGTCCCCACCGAGCTCGCGAAGGTGGAGAAGTTCGTGGCAGGGCTCAACTATGAGGCCCGAAAGGCGTTAACCGTGAGCAAGCCGAGAACCCTGAAGGAGGCTTATCTGAGAGCGGCCGATCTGTACCGGCTACAACAGTTGAAGCGAGGGTCGTTTGGGTTCGCCAAGAAGAGGAATGAAGGAAGTCCCACAGTTTCAAGAAACCGAAACAAGACTTTCGATCCAGACTCGCATCCTCCCCGCCGCAAGGATCAACTCGGGCGCAGAGTGGAGATCAAGAGAAGACTTTTGCATGCAAGAGATGTGGAAATGAGCATGTGGGGAAAGATTGCCAAGGTTTTGCACTCTGATGTTTCAAGTGCGGGGAAAGAGGGCACAAGGCATTTGAATGCCGGTTCCAACCCAATCAGAGAGCTTCGCCATCCGGTGTGAGACCTAGTGGATCCTCGGGAGGGAGTGCTGGCCGAGGTGCAGTTGAGGCAAAGCCTTCGGGTCGAGTGTTCGTGATGGGCCGGTCCCAAGCCGAGTCTGAGGGTTTGGTAGAGGATGTGACGGCAGGTAACCTTTCCTTAAGCCTACCTATATCTTGAGAGTGTGCCTTTCCTATGTTTTCCTTATTCGTTGCTATGTGATCCTCTTATACCTTTCAAGTGAGTTTCCCTTGTGATTTGATTGTTAATTCTGAGTGGTTTATGTTAGTTTTAATTCTGAAGCCTTACGAGTATCTGTTTGATTCAAACCTCTTTCTTTTGGACCATCCAAGCCTAATTTGTTACTCCTTAAATCCTAAAAAGACCAAGAAAGATTTAATTCGTAGCCACCAAGTTTCAAAAACCCGGGTGTACAAGTTACCAACCCAACCTTTAAACCACCTAAAACCAATTACATTTCTTAAAACTGATCCCACTTGAATTTCATTTAACCTATAATTTCCATCTTAATAAAAAAATCCCCAAATTAAAATCTTCTTTTCCCAAATTTTCCCCCAAAATTCCCAAACCCTTCTCCTTGTTTTCCCTTCCACCCGTAAACTACCCGAGGACCCCCAGCCCGTCACTGACTTCCCCCCTGTCGCAATCGGAACGACGACGCCACTACCAGTCGCCTGTCGTCGTCGTCGTCGCTGCTCCGTCACCGTCGAACGCCCGCCGCTGCTGCTGCCCAGCCGGAAGTGAAGCCGAGAGAAGAAGAAAAAGAAGAAAGGTAGAAGAGAGTTTTGGGTCTACTTTGAGTCTTTGGGTCATCTCAGAATCATGCCTAAGAGGTCTAATTTGATGAGGAGGGTGGAATGGGTAGATGCCCACTACCTAGTGTTGGAAGGTAAAACCTTTGATCCCAACTCTTTTTCAAATTATTTGTTGGTAATGTTGAACTATCAAGGATTGTTGGGTGGGTTCCTCGCCATTAGGACCGAGACTTACCCAAGTTTGGTGAAAGAGTTCTACCGTCACATGACTGTGACTAAAGATGGTGGAAGGTTGGAGGTAACCTCTAAAGTGAGAGGTGTAAAGATTGTGTTGACTGAGAAGAGGTTGGCTCAGCTGTTGAGGTAAACAACTACGGGAGTCTCGCAGTATAGTGGTGACTCTTGGATTGGGACGGACAACATGAGTTATCGGGATTACCTGAGTTACCTTTTGGGTAAGACTAGTGGTTTTACCCAGGCCACGAGGCCGAAGAGGAAGTGTTTATCTGCTGAGCAAAGGATTTTGGTTATGCTCATTTCTGACAATTTGTTGCCCAACAATAATAAGAGTCATTTGCTGGGAAAGTTGGATTGCACGTTTGCTTTTTTTTTTTGAAGAATATGGTGAAGTTCAACTTGCCGGCGTTAATGTTGCAACACATGGTCTTTTGTCGTGATCATACCCGCAAGATTTTGCCTTATGTCATGGTTTTAAGCTGGATCTTTGCTAAGAAGGGAGTGAGTGTTGATGGTTGTGTGCCTAAGCCGGTGGGTAAGATGGTTTTGGACGCCACAAACCTCCATAGTTGCAACCTGTTCCAGCTAGATGATGGGGAGTACATCACTCTTGAAGAAGTCGCCAGAAAAGCCCCCGCCGAGAGGAGTGCGTTGGTTGCAGAGCTCGAGATCCCCGTTGGGAAGTTGAACATTGCGGTTCAAAGCCTGGGAGGAGATGCTGGGAATGAGGGTGAAGAGGAACAGGAAGAGTGATGCGGCCCAACATATGAAGATCCATTAAGAATACTAATTGGGCCAATCACAAGGCCCAAGTCCAAACAATTAAGGCAACTCTTCATTGGTGATGTTCAAAGATGGTGGAAATCCAAGTCAAGCCCATTTGCAAAATATGAAGAATAACTCAAGGTTTTTTTATAATTGTTTAAGTGCTGATTTTGGTGATTAAATTAGGCCCAAATCAGCCCTATTATTTTTGGTCATCATTAATTTAAATTGTTTGGCATAAAAGAGAAAACACTAGTTGTATTTAGAAAGGATTCCTTAAATCCTATTCTAAATAAAACTCTATTTACTTGTTTTCTAGATTAGGTTTAGGACTCTTTTTCCCATTGTATTTAGATTACAATGCTGCCCTATACCTATAAATAGGGCACATCCATATCAGTTTTAGACAGGCTTTAATTCAATAAAATTCTTAAGTCTTTCTTTACACTTGTGTAAGAAACCTTATGGCTAATTGTGGACTCAATTAGTGGCTAGTCGTGGACTCGACTAGCAAATTGATTCGTGGACTCGAATCAATCTTACTTTCTTCAACCTTAGATTTAGGTTCGTGGACTCGTTCTTGAATCGAAGGAAACTAGATCCGACTCTAGTTGATTGAAGATTGCAACATCGAGGTACTTGAAGCTACATGGGATTCTTCCAAGTCTTTGAGGATTCGAGACAAAGGGTTTTCTCGTGAGGTTTAAGGTATTTTGATCCATCTCTATCTTTAGTTTTGAGAGCATTCTTGGGACAATATTCCATCTTATTTGAACCTTGGACTAGGTTCAATCAAAGAGGAAGAAGGCGGAGAAAAAGCCGAGGAGGCCGAGGAAAGTGACTTCGAAAGTGAAGAAAACCTAAGGAGAAAGGAGGCGAGAACCAAAAGAGAGCATGATGCTATGACACACGAGGAGCGTGTGGTCACCCTTCTTCGTCAGTAGAACCGGATTATAGAGGAGGGCTTCGCTTACATGAAGACTCAGTTCGTCGCTGTCAACCAGAGGTTAGATCAGTTAGAGGCCGGCTCTAGCCGTGGTAGAGCTGAGGAAGATTCGGACGAGGATGCCGAGGAGTCAGAGAGTGAGTCTTTCTAGATCAGAGTTGGGGTAAGTTCGTTTTTGCCCTCGTTTGTTGTTGTCGTTTTGTTATTGTCGCTTGTTGGCTGTGCTTAGTTGCTTGTTCTTGTTTATCTTGCTTGTTAGTTGTTGTTGGGTTGCTTTGCTAGAATCTAGATGTTTTGAGCTTAAGTGTGGTTTAGAAGGCTTTAAGTGGTCGTGTCTTGGCCTTAGTGTTTGTGTTGCTCAAGGAATTTCTTTTGTGATCTCTTAAAATCTTGCAATGTCTTGACTTCTTGGCAATCTTTACACCTATTGGATTCTTGAAGTTTTGGTCAAAAGGTATTCTTGCTTTCCTTTGTCACATTGTGGATTCGCGTTACCCATTTTGTTTGAACTCGTCGTGCCCAAGCTTCGGGGACGAAGCTTCTTATTAAGGGGAGAGGATGTGACACCCTGTAAATCCAAACTCTAATCAAGGATTAATTAGAGAATTAATCCTAGTCTCCTTGTTAACTTATTCCTAAAAATTCTGAAAATTCAATAGTCGAAGGACTACAATTCGACTAGTCAATCAAGGTCAAAGGGTTGTACCTTATGCTTATTGGGTTGTTCCCTTGTTTCCTTATTCTTCCAACTTTAGTAAGGGCAAAGGTGTCTTTCTACCTAAGGTTTGTGCTTCAAGCTAACCTAGCAACATCTCTTCATTTCATTCACCAACAATCTAAATACAAAATCTCTAACTGCTCTTTAAGGATTGGTAGCTTCTTCTCCAAACTAAAAATTTGGGCATCCTAAATCTTGCAAGTTGTCTTCCAAGATTCCTACTTTCCTAATCTTGAGCATAGGGGAGGGTAAAATCCTTGATCTTTTGGTGTTTTTAACCTCCTTTGAGATGTCTTTTTCTAAAAATAGAACCTTTTTTGTCTTTTGGTTTGTTTATGAAGTTGGTGTGGAAGAAGAGCTTTAGGAGAGGCTTTCTAAGGGTGAGAAAGTGAAGTTTTAGGCTACAAAGGTAACCCATGCTTTACAAAACCTATTTTCTTACTTATATGACAATTTCTTGGCTTCTACATGTGATTCTTGTGTTGAAATGTGAGATTTGATGCATTGTCTTGTGGTGATGCATGTTTAGTGCTTGTTCTAAGGGTTCTTGTATGCCATTGCTTGGCTATTTCTTGGGTTCCAGTCATATTGTTGTTTTGAGTGAGATTTTGGGTGTTTTGGACTTGTTGAAAATCCCCGAAGGGATTATTTTTGGTGTACAGGTGTACCCGCGGGCGGAATGGCGGGCAGAGGCCTACCCGCCGCCCCACCCGCAGGGAACGTGACTCGTGGGCTTGGTGTACCCGCGGGCGGAACCACAGGTGGTTGTCCACCCGTAGCCCCACCCGCGAGGAACATGTATGTTGGTTGGCGGGGATTTGTTCTACGTGATTCTTTTGACTCGGTATTAATGTTTTGACCTCCCGATGATGTTTTATTTGGCTATTTGTGAGTCTTCTTGATGTTTCGTATGTCTAGAACGGTATGTTAGGAATCCATGTAGGATTTAGTGTCTTGAATTGTGCTAAGGGTCCGACTTTGTGATTCGTTGAACTATTGTGAGTCTTGAATGTTCTATGGAACTACTTTTGGTTTACCCGTTTGATAAGCATGCTAGTTTGGTGTTGAAATGCTAGTATGTGCGATTTATTTTTTCCTATTAAGATTGGCAACTTGTGTTGACCATCGTTTGGTGTCACATTGTGATCTCTCGTTGTTGAGTATAGTTTCATATCTTTGTTGTGATCCATTGATTGATTCCTATGATGTGAACGTATGTAATCGTTGTACCCTTTGATTGATACTTGATTAAGGTTATTGTGGAACCTTAGTCTTCTTGGTAATGATGATGACTTGTGTGACTATGATTGAAATTGGTGGTGTGACCTGAGCGTAGGCTCATATGTAGGTGGTTGCGTGAATGAAATGAATAGTACCCTCATGTACTCTTATGTAGGTGGTTTGTTGGAGATTGTTGGAGTGGGGACGACGGTCCCTGGCGGTATAAGGTTGGACTCAGAAGTACAGGGTGGTACTCGGAGGTATTGGTTGGAACTGAAATACGGCCGGGGGTAGCCATAAGGTTGGAACAGGGCATAAGGTTGGAACTGTGAAACTTGTGACATGTAGTTGCCAATGTGTGAATGTGTATTCTTTGCTAATGAGCATGTTTTGATGTAATCTACTTTGTGATCAGTAGAATACATCTTGAGTTGTATTGACTTACACGTTTCTTGTCTTGTTGTTGTCGTAAGGATGTTGATTTCCTTTCCTTTGAGAGTGTGAATGAGTCTTTGAAGTTGACTTCTCTCTATGGCTTTTGAAATGATATATACTGTATTCCGTTTCGAAAATGGTTTTGACTTATACTTATCTATATATGCTATTTAACGCGTATTGATGGGTTACCAGCAATGTTCGCTGACCGGGTGTTATCCCCATGTTATGTTTTCCTTGTTCTACAGGTTTTGAGTAGAGATCGAGAGCGCTAGACTGGAGCGGCCTGTGTGCCTGTACTCTGTAGACTTTGATGAATGCTTTAGTTTTCCTGCCTGTGCATCTTTTAGTATTTAAGATGTGGCATAATGTCCCCGTATGGACATGCTTCCGCTTTTGTTTAATGGTTTATTAGATTGTTTTTCTCTTGCAATTAAGTTTTAAAAATATGGTAAAATCGGGGGTGTTACAATCGAATATGCTCAACCAGAGAAAAGAAGAAGATCAACTGATTCTGAAAAGGCTGAAAGTGATCCGCCGGTCAGGCAGAGTCTTTAAAACCCTGAGATCATCTCTGAAGAATAAGGCTCCTACAGTTGTTCCATCCACAACAACCAGAAAGATGAAAGCTACAACAAGGTCAAGAGGAAGGAGTGTTACTCCTGATGTGCAGACTGTTTCTGACAGTCTTGATACCTCCATTTACAAGCCACAGTTTGTCTTTGCAACTGCTCAAGACAAGTGGTCTACAATGGTGAGACGGGAGTTAATTGTCCAGAGATCAGTTGAGGAGGATCAATTGAATTCAGTTTGTGATATTCCTCCTCTGCTGAGTGAGGTTGGCCTGCTGAAGACTGTAACATCCATTTGTCCTTTCTCAAAGCTGCTGACCTACGAGTTCTACTGCAATCTGAATGAGGAGATTGACAACATTACTGGTACACGGTGCCAGCAAATTTTCATTAGGGGACAGTGGTATGTGTTCGGACCAGACATGATTAATGAGTACTATGGGTTGAAGCCGGTGGAGGAAGAAGAAATTTATGTCTGGGATTTGGTTGCAAAGACGCTCACTGGCGGACAGACTCCAGTTTGTCCCACAGGTGATACTGATACCCTGTCAAGCTCAGTTTTTACCTCTAAATATGTTATTCTGCACCGCATTGCTCTGCACAATTGGCTTCCATCCGCACACTTTCATACTGTTGGGAAGTGATATGAACCTAGTCCAAGATTCAAATAAGATGAGTATTGTCCCAAGAATTGCTCTCAATGTAAAGATAGAGATGGATCGAAATACCTTAAACATCACGAGAAACCCTTTGTCTCGAATCCTCAAAGACTTGGAAGAATCCCATTGTAGCTTTAAGTACCTCGATGATGCAATCTTCAATCAACTAGAGTCGGATCTAGTTTCCTTCGATTCAAGAACGAGTCCACGAACCTAAATCTAAGGTTGAAGAAAGTAAGATTGATTCGAGTCCACGAATCAATTTGCTAGTCGAGTCCACGACTAGCCACTAATTGAGTCCACAATTAGCTATTAGGTTTCTTATACAAGTGTAAAGAAAAACTTAAGAATTTTATTGAATTAAAGTCTCCTCAAAACTGATATGGATGTGCCCTATTTATAGGTATAGGGCAGCATTGTAATCTAAATACAATGGGAAAAAGAGTCCTAAACCTAATCTAGAAAACAAGTAAATAGAGTTTTATTTAGAAAAGGATTTAAGGAATCCTTTCTAAATACAACTAGTGTTTTCTCTTTAATTCTAAACAATTTAAAATAAATGATGACCACAAATAATAAAGCTGATTTGGGCCTCGGATCTTGTGATTGGCCCAATTTGTAATCTTAATGGATCTTCATTATGTTGGGCCGCATCATCCTCCCCTTCTTGAAAAATGATTCGACCTCGAATCTTATAAACATTGTCTTCGATCCGTGACATCACTTGAAACGGGCCACTATAATACTTTCCTCTATCGAATGGAATTATTATTGGAATTCCTTGATTTTTCCACCAATGATGCTTTAAGGATGTACTTTTTGGCCTTGTGATGAGCCCACTATAGACCCTTATTGGATTCCATGTGTGCTGGTTCCTATTATTCTCCCATTCTTGAAAAGGATTCGTCCTCGAATCCAAATCTTCAATGAAAGACCAAGTAGCAAGCTCACTTTCTATTTTATCACGCTCATGGAACTTTTTCTTGGGGTGCTTGACACGAGTCGCTCCAATCATCATCCTACAATCAACAAGTAAGGCAATTAAGTCTAATGACACATCATGGAATTTAAACATTCTGGATAGTAATAGATCAGCAAAACGAGACATATTAAATTTAGCCATCTTTTTTGAATTTTCAACAAGCACAACATCTTTCCTTCTAGAGCTTAAGGCTAAACCAAACACAAAATCCATGGAAATATCAAGTAATGTTTTAGATGTATTGTGGTGGTAAGTAGCACAATTATGAACATAAGATTCTACATCTTTTTTCTTCTTTGGCCAATGAAAATATCCATGCAAAACATCATCACTCTTTGGAAAACCAAAGTGTCCTTTATGTGAATCAACAATTAAACCATTGTCCAAAACAAAGCAAAAAGTGCAAATCCCATTGACTTTGAACCAAAACCCCTTGAGCAAGTAGTGTTTCACATAAGAAGTTTTCAAATGTGCCTTATAACTTTCCATTGATTCCTTATCTCTATCAAACAAAGTTTTAGTAAAATCAAAATTAAGGAATCTTGGATGTATGGAGGCAAACAAATTTCTAACACATCTAGCAAGTACGTCATTAATAGAAACATGGCAAAGAAATCTAGAGAATAATAATGCATGCTTTTGGAATAAAAGTGAGTATAAAGTGACTCCCCTTCCTTTCTCTTGCATACTATCCTTTTTAGTTACCAAGAGATGTTGCACTTTGACACCTTGGGCTGGTCCTTTCCACTGTATCACTGATTGTGGTCCCTTTGTTTGGCTACAAACTGAGTTAGAGGATTGGAGTGGTGATTGCAATTCCAAACATGGAGGTTCCACTTTTCTCTCTATGATTTCTACATTCTTTGAGGCTGGTTTGAGAGCTTGCATCAATGTCAATCGAATTTCTTCTACTTGTTTAGGATACAAACGAGACAAGAAATATGTAACTCCATTCATGTGAAACACATAAGTGTTCCTCATTCCATCAGAACTTATTTTTCTGTCAAATTGCAATGGACTACCTAACAAGATATGAGCAGCCTGCATTGGGATATTATCACACAAGATTTCATCAGAGTAACTGTTAATAGATAAAGGAATAAGATCCTGTTTGGTTACTCTAGCTTCTCCTACATCAGTTAACCATTGCAAACAATAAGGATTTGGATGATTAAGCAAAGGTAACTGGGGAAATTTAACCATAGCTGCACTAGCCACATTTGTGCAACTTCTAGAATCTATTACCATAGCACAAGCATTCTCTTTAATTGACCCTTTAGTACAAAATATATTTTCTCTTTGAGACTCATCTTCTTTTAAAGGGTGAACATTCAAAACCTCCTTAACAACAACAGTATGACTAGACTCACTAGCAACATATTTAGAATCAGAATCTAAAGGCATGAATGGTTCTCCCTCAACATGTTCATTGAGAGTTTCAAAATGGTCACATACCTCATCCTTAGACTTATATTCAAGACAAGAAGCAAAATTTTCAGATTCTGTTGTTATCTTAACTACCCTCTTGTTAGGGCAATCACGAGCTATGTGGCCTCTCCCATTACATCTATAACAAATCAATTCTCTATCACGTTGAGGCTTCACTGCCTCACTTACCTTTTCTTTACCTTTGTCTCGTGAATCATCTCTTGGAAGAGGACGTTCATCACGTCTTTGAGAGGTAGAACAAGTGTTGTTCCATTTTGATGCACCATTGTTGGCCTTGTACATTTTCATCTCTTTGATTTTTGCCTCAGACTCACGTGCAGCATACAAGGCATCATAAAGGGTGTCATATCTCTGAATACTCATTCCACATCGAATTTCTAAGTTCAATCCATGTACGAAACGAGCAACAGTTTTTGTCTCTTCTTTATGTATGTCTCCCTGTTTAAGCAAAATATTTGTAGTTTGGTAGTACTCATCAACTGACTTTTTTCCTTGCACCGTTCCCTGCAATTTTCTTTCAAGATCATAGAAAAAAGATTTAGGACGAAAAGTTAGGCGCATATCTTCCCTCACTTGAACCCAAGATTCATAGGGAATAAAATTAGCAACTCTTTCTATATTTCTTTTTCGCCACCAAGATAATGCATACCCCTTAAAAGATGTAGCAACTATCCTAATTTTTGTAAGATCAGAATATTGCTTTAAATAAAAAAGAGTTTCAACAACATTCTCCCATTCTATGTATTCGGTGGGTCTTTTCTCACCGGTGAAGTTAGGAATTTCATGTTTAATGTTTCCCAACTCCGCATTACGCTGCTGGATCCTTTGACATATAGGATCCACTCTTCCTACTGGTGGCAGGTGTCGCTCATCATTGTGTGGTGGTTGCACTTGCTGTGAGCGTTGCTCCAAATTATTCATTCGTTTGAGTAACCTGTCTATCTTTTGTTCTAATGTCTGGGGAAAGTTTGGAACTTGATCAGCCATCTGTATAGGAAACAAAATATCTAAAAAAAAAAAAAAAACAAGAAGATGTGTGAGTAATCACGTTAGTGAAGCCAAAAAGTTGGCTCGCTCCCTCACTATTCTCAGCTCGCAGGTAAGAGGTGGATTATATGGCTCTGGGGGTGCACTACACACTCTTACAAATACACACTCCACTCGTGTATCGCTCAAGGTGGCAGATACTCTCACAAGCCTTTTTCCAAAAAGGAAAATTCTAGTCCGGAACTCAAGTTGGTATGGATTCAACCTCAAAGTTCAAGAAAACGTACCTTGGAAAACTTCACAAGCCTTTGAGAGTAAGGTGTATCGCGAGGTAGGTAATAAAATTGAGAGCAAGAAGCAAAGAAAAAGGACAATACAAGCAAAGAAACTAAGCAAGATTTGAAAGAAAAAAAGGAAACCAAAGAAGGAAGTATGGCAGAAAGATATGCAAGACCAATATCAAAAGATAGAGACAAATAGAATATAAAAGAGGTTCACGTGTACCACAACCAATTAGGAATCTATCAAGAACTCCTTCCAACCTTATACTTTTCCCCTTCCTTGTCCCTCCAAAATTCTCCTACCAGCCAAATTCTTTCCCCAACCTTATTCTTCTTCTTTATAGCTTTCTCTTTTTTTTTTTGCTTTTTTTTTCAACTTTCTTGATTTTTTTTTTGATTTTTTTGATAAGTAACCTCCAAATAACTACTGTAAATATCAAAAAAAAATTTCGGACCAAGAGGATCCACACAACCCCTTCAAAACAGAACCAAGAATTTCAAGAATCACCCAGAAAAACAGAAACGATGCCCTTACTTCGAAGATCAATATCTCAATGGCCGTAAGGAATTAGAAAGTGAATAATATATCAATAGAACGCCCCAGAAGAGATCTATAACATATCAAAATTTCAGATAAAACTAACCGGTGGATCTCGAGATATAGGTCATTCTTTGAAACTGGTCACAGAACGCGGAAATCTGGACAGGGTGTGATTGCGACGTGATTGCGCGTAAATGAGCTTTGGATATAGGTAAGGGTGATATGGGATTGTTTTCCTGACAGAATGTGTGATAATATGGTGCTTAGGAGGTGTGATGTCTCGTTGATATTGGATGGTAAAAAAGGAAAACTTTTTCGGGATTGTTTTTCAAGAAACTGGACAACATGTATCAAGATTCAAGAACACAATCAAGAATGCAAAGGAAAATTTTTTGGGGGTTTTTTTAATGAATAAGACACGAATAAATGTAGTATGTAAGATAAGAACGAGATAAACCTAGGGAACCAAAGAAACCAAATTTCCAATGATAACGAGACGAACCTAGGCTCTGAATACCAAATTGATATGAACCTAGTCCAAGATTCAAATAAGATGAGTATTGTCCCAAGAATTGCTCTCAATGTAAAGATAGAGATGGATCGAAATACCTTAAACATCACGAGAAACCCTTTGTCTCGAATCCTCAAAGACTTGGAAGAATCCCATTGTAGCTTTAAGTACCTCGATGATGCAATCTTCAATCAACTAGAGTCGGATCTAGTTTCCTTCGATTCAAGAACGAGTCCACGAACCTAAATCTAAGGTTGAAGAAAGTAAGATTGATTCGAGTCCACGAATCAATTTGCTAGTCGAGTCCACGACTAGCCACTAATTGAGTCCACAATTAGCTATAAGGTTTCTTATACAAGTGTAAAGAAAAACTTAAGAATTTTATTGAATTAAAGTCTCCTCAAAACTGATATGGATGTGCCCTATTTATAGGTATAGGGCAGCATTGTAATCTAAATACAATGGGAAAAAGAGTCCTAAACATAATCTAGAAAACAAGTAAATAGAGTTTTATTTAGAAAAGGATTTAAGGAATCCTTTCTAAATACAACTAGTGTTTTCTCTTTAATTCTAAACAATTTAAAATAAATGATGACCACAAATAATAAAGCTGATTTGGGCCTCGGATCTTGTGATTGGCCCAATTTGTAATCTTAATGGATCTTCATTATGTTGGGCCGCATCAGGAAGCAACTAGCTGCTCTTCTGTTTAGAATCGGCACCAAGATGACAATTGATCTGGGAAGATGGATCTTCTATCATATTCTCACATTAATACATTCAAGGGAACAGAATGTACGACTTCCATGTCCTAATCTCATCTTTGGAGTTTTAACTTCACAGAGCCTGGTACCAATGCAAAGTGAGATCATTACTCCGTCTCTGCTGTATATTGTTGATCCACGACTGTTAATCGGCAAACATATCCGGGATGTTACTGTAACACCCCGTGTTACGATCCCTAAAATCAATTAAATCATTTAATCAATTACCCAAAAGAAAGAATTAAATCACAATAATTAATTAGGTAAGGCCCACCATAGTCCACGGGCCCTTATCCCTAAACCTAATCCTTAATTCCAAAAGAAATAGAATTAGCAAGCCTATAATATTAGTTCCTAACTAGGACTCCTAAATATATAAATAGGGGGCTTGAGAGGCACCTAGAAACACCCCACCACAATAAACGTTCCACCACCCCAAAGAGCTCCAAGAATCCCCTTAGAAGAAATCAAGAAAGCAAGAAAGCTTAAAGAAAGACCCTTCATAGCCAAGGAATTAACTAAGGCTAAGAGGTAACCCATGTCTCAACAAAACCTATTTTCATAGTTATGATTTCCCCCGTAGGTTTTCCCCATATTATAGCGTATTGATGATTTGTGATGTTATTATTGATTATTGATGGGATAATTCCATGGGTGATCTTGACATCGAGAGATTCTTGATAACCATGGTGTTCTTAACGATTATGTGGAGTTCTTAATGATTATATGGTGTTATTGATAATTGTATGGCGTTCTTGATGCTTATGTGTTATTTGTACCGAATCTTGTAATTAGAAGGCGAACCGTATTCTTGTTGATATAAAAGTAATTAGAACCCTAGGTTGATGTTCTTGTTGGCGTTCTTGATGCTTATGTGATATTCTTACCGAATCTTGTAATTAGAAGACGAATCGTATTCTTGTTGGATTAAAAATAATTAGAACACTAGGTTATATCGTGGAATTCGTATGGTATTATTCTTGGTATACTGGGTGGGATTTCCATGATTGGGTGTTTATTAGGTCTAGAAAAGCATGATAGGTTATGTGCCGTTTGATTCTTGATTTTGATCCGTTAAATTGTCTACGTGTGTTATCAATTGCGTTTGAAAGTGTCTAAGCATGGTCTCGGGTTCCACGAAGGTTCCCGGGGCGTTTTTGGTGTTAATGAGTCAGTGGGGGGTAGGGGACCCGCCACCTACCCGCGGTAAAAAAGGGACAGTTCCGGCAGCGGGCAGCCGGCGGGCGGGCAGCTGCCCGCCGGCGACCCGCTGCCCGGAACACTGTTTACCGGCGGGCAGCCGGCGGGTGGCCCCCCACCCACCGGCTATTCCCACACTTGGGACCCCGACTTCCCCGTTTGATGTTTCCCCGACCCCCGCGGTGTCCCAACGGACTCCGTCTATCGTGCCTATGTCTAGTTGATGTTTCGGGTACCGTTCGTAGGTTGTATGAGTCTTATATATTGCATGCTAGTTGAATTGGTATCCCGCTGACCTAGGTGAAAGGAGTATGAACCCCTTAGGACCATTCTTAGTATGTGAAGGATCACGCATAGGTTTTGTTATACGTTTTCTCCCCCTTCCCAATGTGTTAATGTGGGTTGCATGTGCTTGCTATGTGTTATGTGTGCATGTTACCCCGATTTGGTTGAGATCAATCGGGCTATACGGGCAGTCGGGTGGGCTGAGAACCATACCGGCTGTTAACCAGGCTGGTAGAGACCAGTCAGGTATATAAATATTATATAGGACTAAGTTCCACTATACGGGCAGTCGGATGGGCTGAGAACCATACTGGCTGTTAACCAGGCTGGTAAATACCGGTCAGGTATATAAATATTATATAGGACAAAGGTCCACTATACGGGCAGTTGAATGGGTTGAGAACCATCCCAACTGTTAATGTAACACCCCAGATTTTCAAGACGTTTAAAACTTATATAATAAAGGTAATATCTCATTACATCCCAAAGTATATCATAAGTGTACGGGGTGCTATGCCACACCTGGGCTAGAGAACCCAGGTGCACAGGCTATCTAACTAGTATCCACCGAAATACAATGCATAATATGGCACGCAGGCCGAAAGAGAAACTAATCTACTTCTACGCTCCAGTTCTAGCGCGCTCTAGTGCTCTAGTCCTCTGTGCCTGAAAGCCAAATATATCTGTTCAGCGAGAGATGCTGGTAACCCACTCCAACGCGTTGAAATACCATACATATAGAGATATATATAGATATACGAAAACCATTTTGAGCATGAAGATATATCCTACGAACTCTAGCTTTAAAACCGGGAATGACTCGACAGATAAGGCCAGACACAAGCAACAGTTATAACAAGCATATGCAGTTCACAACAGACAAGGCAGATAGGGCAAAGCATAAACAATAGCCACAACCCAACGTAAACAGTCCCCAACATAAAACCCATAGTCACAACTCTCAAGACACTCATTAATCACAACTCATCCATATCACAACACATAACACACTTTGTTGGCGCCACAGGACCAATCGCATGCCCATACATGAGGGTCAGCGCATATAGCTCTGACACGGCCCCGCAGCACCCTGCCCCGTATCGCAATACGGAGGGGTCGATCGCAACCGACCGATGAACCGCAGCCCAAGAGAATGTCATCTGACGGCAGCCAGGAAAAAGGATGAACCGCAGCTCATATAGAAACGTTTGATCGCAACCAAACGGTGGACCGCAGCCCAAGAGTATCAATCTGACCGCAGCCAGCTTCTGAACCGCAGCTCAGGATAACCAATCCGATCGCAACCGAATTGGGGTAACACACACACATAACACATAGCAAGCACATGCAACCCACATTACACATTGGGAAGGGGGAGAAAACGTATAACAAAACCTATGCATGACCCATCACATACTAAGAATAGTCCTAAGGGGTTCATACTCCTTCCACCTAGGTTAACGGGATACCAATTCAACTAGCATGCAATATAATAGACTCGTAAACCTACGAACGGTACCCGAAATATCAACTAGACATAGGCACGATAAACGGAGTCCGTTGGGACACCACGGGGAACAGGGGAACATCAAACGGGGAAGCCGGGAACCCAAGGTGGGGGAATTTCCAGCGGGCAGCCGGTGGGTGGGGGGCCACCCGCCGGCTGCCCGCCGGAAAGTACTGTTCCGGGCAGCGGGTCGCCGGCGGGCAGCGCCACCCGCCGGAAAGTACTGTTCCGGGCAGCGGGTCGCCGGCGGGCAGCTGCCCGCCCGCCGGCTACCCGCTGCCGAGCGGTGTTTCTCGGCCGTGGGTAGGTGGCGGGTCCCCTACCCCCCCACCTACCCCCCACTGACTCTTTTCATCACTTTTGCGCCCCGGGAACCATTGTGGAACCCGAAACCATGCTTAGACACCTTACAACGCAATTAACGACAACACGTAGACAATTAACGGATCAAATACGAGAAACGAACGGCACATAACCTATCATACTTTTCTAGACATAATCAACACCCAAACATGCGATTTCCCCACCCCACAATCCAAGAATCATAACATACGATACAACCTAGGGTTCTAATCACTTTTATGTCAACAAGAATACGATTCGCCTTCTAATTGCAAGATTCGGTAAGGATAACACATAAGCATCAAGAACATCACACAATTATCAAGAACAACACATAATCATCAAGAATTTCATATAATCATCAAGAACACCATAATTATCAAGAATCTCCCAATATCAAGATTATCAAGATCCCTCATGGGATCATAACGTCAAGTATCAATAATAATCAACAGATCTCGCCATTCACAATAATATGGGGGAAACCCTAAGGGGAATCATAACTATGAAAATAGGTTTTGTTGAGACATGGGTTACCTCTTAGCCTTGATTAATTCCTTGGCTATGAAGGATCTTTCTTTAAGCTTTCTTGATTTCTTGATTTCTCCTAGGGGAATTCTTGGAGCTCTTTGGGTGGTGAGAGATTATTGTGGTGGGGATTCTAGGTGCCTCCTAAGTTCCCTATTTATAGATCTAGGGATCTTATTTAGAGTCTAATCCTATTGGGATTAGGGGTTGGGTTTAGATATGACGGCCCACGGACTATGGTGGGCCTTTTTACCTAATTAATCATTATAATTTATTCTTTCTCTTGGGCTATTGATTAATTAACTAATTGGTTTTAGGGGCCGTAACACGGGGTGTTACAGTTAACCAGGCTGGTGAAGACCGGTCAGGTATATAAATATTATATAGAACTGCGGTTCATTAGTCGGTTGCGATCGACTCCTCCGTAATGTGAGACGGGGCAGGGTGCTGCGGGGCCGTGTCAGAGCTATATGCGCTGACCCTCATGTATGGGCATGCGATTGGTCCTATGGCGCCAACAAAGTGTGCTATGTGATGAGATATGGATGAGTTGTGTTTATGAGTATATTGGGGGATGTGACTATGGGATTTATGCTAGGGATTGTTTATGTTGGGTTATGATTATTAATTGCGCTCAGCTTTATCTGTCTTGCCTGTTGTGGATTGTATACGCTTGTTATAACTGTTGCTTGTGTCTAGCCTTATATGTCGAGTCATTCCCGGTTTTAAAAGCTAGAGTCTCGTATCGTAGGATATATCTTCATGCTTCAAAATGGTTTTCGTGTATCTATATATATCTCTATATGTATTGTATTTCAACGTGTTGGAGTGGGTTACCAGCATCTCTCGCTGAACAGATATATTTGGCTTTCAGGCACAGACAAGTAGATCACTGGAGCGCGCTAGAAGCTTGGACGTAGCTTAGATAGTTTTTCCCTTTCGGCCTGCGTGCCATGATTTAGTACTGATACTATTTGAGGATATTAGTCAGTTAGCCTGTGCACCTGAGTTCTCTAGCTCTGGTGTGGCATAGCACCCCATACTCTGGTACTATGTTTTGGGATTCAACGAGATTTCACCTTTATTTTATAAGTTTTAAATATCCTGAAAATCTGAGGTGTTACAGTTAGTATCAGAGCCTAAGTTGACCCTAGGACAAGACTCTTAAGACCAGACTTTAGGACAACAGGCTCGAACTCTAAGTATTTAGGAACATAAGATTCAGGAATCTTAGGACACGCGGTGAGACTGTGAAACCTACACATAATCTCCCTTACCTAGAGAAAACTTTCCCCGTTATCACAAAAAGGGACATCAAGCCCCAATTTAAAGTTCTTATGTTAGTGACCCAGGAAGACGACAACATGGCACCCAACAGAAGACAATCAAGAACTCCAAAACCCGCCGCGCACGACCCCCTAACCCAAACGCTACAACAATTAACACAAGTCGCCCAAGCACTGAGCGACGTGGCTCTCCGCAACGACAGGCCCCCACCACTTCCGTCGAGCGCAAACACAGACTTCGCCCGACAAGTCTCTAACCAGCGACCACCCACGTTCTCAGGAGAAGAGGATCCCGTGATCCTGGAGGAATGGATCCGAACCCTTGACAAAATTCTCAGGTTAGTGGAATGCCCAGAAGAACGCCGCGTGGAGATAGCCTCGTTCTACTTCGGACACGAGGCCGATCTCTGGTGGATCCACGAGGGTCCCACTTACCAACAAGAACTGGGGTTCAACTGGGAACAGCTCAAAACGCAACTACGAGAGCGATTCTATCCAACACACGTGAGGGCATCCATGTACGAGGAGTTTCTCCATCTAAAACAAGGGGCAGCTACCGTCATGGAATACCACAAAAGATTCCTTGAACTAGCACGCTTCGCACCAGAACTAGTCCCCACCGAGGTGACCAAAATAGAAAGATTCGTATCGGGCCTCAACTTTGAAGCCCGAAAGGCACTAGTGGTAAGCAAGCCTCGGACTCTTAACGAGGCCTACTCCAGTGCCGCTAACCTCTACCGAATCCAACTACTCCAACGCGGGGTCCAAGAGCAGATACGAAAGAGGAACCCCGGAGGAGGGGCACCACCAGTAAAGAGAGCAAGAAACGACACCAATACAAGACCGAGTAACCTGACTGATGCGGCCCAACATATGAAGATCCATTAAGAATACTAATTGGGCCAATCACAACGCCCAAGTCCAAACAATTAAGGCAACTCTTCATTGGTGATATTCAAAGATGGTCGAAATCCAAGTTAAGCCCATTTGCAATATATGAAGAATAACTCAAGGCATTTTTATAATTGTTTAAGTGCTGATTTTGGTGATTAAATTAGGCCCAAATCAGCCCTATTATTTTTGGTCATCATTAATTTAAATTGTTTGGCATAAAAGAGAAAACACTAGTTGTATTTAGAAAGGATTCCTTAAATCCTTTTCTAAATAAAACTCTATTTACTTGTTTTCTAGATTAGGTTTAGGACTCTTTTTCCCATTGTATTTAGATTACAATGCTGCCCTATACCTATAAATAGGGCACATCCATATCAGTTTTAGACAGGCTTGAATTCAATAAAATTCTTAAGTTTTTCTTTACACTTGTGTAAGAAACCTTATGGCTAATTGTGGACTCAATTAGTGACTAGTCGTGGACTCGACTAGCAAATTGATTCATGGACTCGAATCAATCTTACTTTCTTCAACCTTAGATTTAGGTTCGTGGACTCGTTCTTGAATCGAAGGAAACTAGATCCGACTCTAGTTGATTGAAGATTGCATCATCGAGGTACTTGAAGCTACAATGGATTCTTCCAAGTCTTTGAGGATTCGAGACAAAGGGTTTCACGTGAGGTTTAAGGTATTTCGATCCATCTCTATCTTTGTATTGAGAGTAATCTTGGGACAATTTGGTATTCAGAGCCTAGGTTTATCTCTTTATCGTTAGAAATTTGGTTTCTTTGGTTCCCTAGGTTTATCTCATTCTTATATTACATACTATTTTTTTTTTTTTTTGTGTCTTATTCATTAAAAAACCCCAAAAAAAATTTTCTTTTGCATTCTTGATTGTGTTCTTGAATCTTGATACATGTTCTCCAGTTTCTTGAAAAACAATCACGAAAGTGTTTTCCCTTTTTCCCGTCCAGTATCACCGAGACCTCACACCTCCTAAGCACCATATTACCACATATTCTGTCAAGAAAACAACCCATCTCACCCTTACCTATATCCAAAGCGCATTTACGCGCAATCACATCTCAATCACACCCTGTCCAGATTTCCGCGAGCTGTGACCAGTTTCAAAGAATTACCTATATCTCGAGATCCACTAGTTAGTTTTATCTGAAATTTGGATATGTTGTAGATCTCTTCTGGGGCGTTCTTTTGATATATTATAAACTGTCTAATTCCTTCTGGTTAGTGAGATATTGATCTTCAAAGTCAGGGCATTGTTTCTATTTTCTAGGCGATTCTTGAAATTCTTGATTCTGTTTTCAAGGGGTTGTGTGGATCCTATTGATCTGAAATTTTTGTTGATATTTACAGTAGTTATTTGGAGGTTAGTTATCAAAAAAAATCAAAAAAAAAATCTAGAAAGTTGAAAAAAAAAAAAAAAAGAAAAAGAGAAAGCAATAAAGAAGAAGAATAAGGTTGGGGAAAGAATTTGGCTGGTAGGAGAATTTTGGAGGGACAAGGAAGGGGAAAAGTATAAGGTTGGAAGGAGTTCTTGATAGATTCCTAATTGATTGTGGTACACGTGAACCCCTTTTAGTCTATTTGTCTCTATCTTTTGATATTGGTCTTGCATATCTTTCTGCCATACTTCATTCTTTAGTTTCCTTTTTCTTTCAAATCTTGTTTAGTTTCTTTGCTCGTATTGTCCTTTTTCTTTGCTTCTTGCTTTCAATTTTATTACCTATCTCGCGATACACCCTTACTCTCAAAGGCTTGTGAAGTTTTGCAGGGTACGTTTTCTTGAACTTTGAGGTTGAATCCATATCAACTTGAGTTCCGGACTAGAATTTTCCTTTTTGGAAAACGGCTTGTGAGAGTATCTGCCACCTTGAGCGATACACGAGTGGAGTGTGTGTTTGTAAGAGTGTGTAGTACACCCCAGAGCCATATAATCTACCTCTTACCTGCGAGCTGAGAATAGAGAGGGAGCGAGCCAACTTTTTGGTTTCACTAACATGAATACTCACATATCTTCTTGTTTTTAGATTTTGTTTCTCATCTACAGATGGCTGAAGAGGTTCCAAACACACGTAACAGATTAGAGCAGAAAATAGATGCTCTAGCCTTTGCCATGAAAGGTTTAAGCACTCGAATGACTAATCTAGAGCAACACCCTAAGCGAGTGCAACTGCCACTCTATACTAGGGGAAACATTCATGGAAAGGGATGCATTATCGTTATCAATTCGGATCGCTGTATGAATTTAGCTAGTGCAGCCATGGTGGACTACCTTAAGTTACCTCTTAGCAATCACCCCCAACCATATAATCTTATTGATTCTGGGGATGTGAGAGTGACTAAACAAGTTTTTATTCCTTTTTGTATTGGCAAGTATTATGATGAGGTTCTATGCGATATTGTGCCAATGCGTACTGCACATGTTTCACTTGGAAGGTCATGGCAACATGATAGACATTTTTATTATAATGCACTCAACAACACATGCAATGTCACCTATAATAGATTTATACATGTGCTTAAGCCTCTACTCCCAAAACAAGTAGAAGAAATTCAATTGAGATCGAAGCAAGTTCTCAAAACAGCATTGAAGAAAGAAGAAATCAAAGAGAGCAAACTGGAACCTCCACGTTTAGAATTGGAGTCACCACTCCAGTCCTCTAACTTATATTGTAGCCAAACAAAGGAACCGCTATCAGTGGTACAGTGGAAAGAACCAGCCAGAGCTATCAAAGTGCAGCCTCACTTGCTAACAAAAAAGGATAATAAGCAAGAGAAAAGAAGGGGAGTAACTATTTACTCACTTTTATTTCAAAAGCATGCATTAAAATTCTCTAGATTTGTTTGCCATGTTTCTATTAATGACCTACTTGCCAGATGTATTAGAAATTTGTTTGCCTCCATACATCCAAGATTCCTTAATTTTGATTTTACTAAAACTTTATTTGATAGAGATAAGGAATCACTTGGAAGTTATAAGCCACATTTGAAAACTTCTTATGGCAAATACCACTTGCACAAGGGGTTTTGGTTCAAAGTCAATGGGATTGACACTTTTTGCTTTGTTTTGGGCAATGATTTAATTGTTGATTCACATAAGGGACATTTTGATTTTCTAAAGAGTAATGATGTTTTGCATGAATATTTTCATTGGCCAAAGAAGAAAAAAGATGTAGAATCTTATGTTCAGAATTGTGCTACTTACCACCATAATACATTTAAATCATTACTTGATATTTCCATGAATTTTCTGTTTGATTTTACCTTAAGCTCTAGGAGGAAAGATTTTGTGCTTATTGACAATTCAAACAAGATGCATAAATTTAATATGTCTCATTTTGTTGAATTATTACCATCTAGAATGTTTAAATTCCTGATGTGTCATTAGACTTAATTGCCTTACTTGTTGATAGTAGGATGATGATTGGAGCGACTCATGTCAAGCATCCCAAGAAAAAGTTCCATGAGCGTGATAAAACAGAAAGTGAGCTTGCTTACTTTGTCTTTCACTGAAGATTTGGATTCGAGGACGAATCCTTTTCAAGAATGGGAGAATAATAGGAACCAGTACACATGGAATCCAGAAAGGGTAAATAGTGGGCTCATCACAAGGCCCATAACGACGACCTTAAAACATCATTGGTGGAAGAAACAACAAAGACCAATAATAAGTCCATTCGATAGAGGAAAATATTATAGTGGCCAATTTCAAGTGATATCATGGATCGAAGACAATGCTTACAAGATTCGAGGTCGAATCATTTTCAAGAAGGGGAGGATGATGCGGCCCAACATATGAAGATCCATTAAGAATACTAATTGGGCCAATCACAACGCCCAAGTCCAAACAATTAAGGCAACTCTTCATTGGTGATATTCAAAGATGGTGGAAATCCAAGTTAAGCCCATTTGCAATATATGAAGAATAACTCAAGGGTTTTTTATAATTGTTTAAGTGCTGATTTTGGTGATTAAATTAGGCCCAAATCAGCCCTATTATTTTTGGTCATCATTAATTTAAATTGTTTGGCATAAAAGAGAAAACACTAGTTGTATTTAGAAAGGATTCCTTAAATCCTTTTCTAAATAAAACTCTATTTACTTGTTTTCTAGATTAGGTTTAGGACACTTTTTCCCATTGTATTTAGATTACAATGCTGCCCTATACCTATAAATAGGGTACATCCATATCAGTTTTAGACAGGCTTGAATTCAATAAAATTCTTAAGTTTTTCTTTACACTTGTGTAAGAAACCTTATGGCTAATTGTGGACTCAATTAGTGGCTAGTCGTGGACTCGACTAGCAAATTGATTCGTGGACTCGAATCAATCTTACTTTCTTCAACCTTAGATTTAGGTTCGTGGACTCGTTCTTGAATCGAAGGAAACTAGATCCGACTCTAGTTGATTGAAGATTGCATCATCGAGGTACTTGAAGCTACAATGGGATTCTTCCAAGTCTTTAAGGATTCGAGACAAAGGGTTTCTCATGAGGTTTAAGGTATTTCGATCCATCTCTATCTTTGTATTGAGAGTAATCTTGGGACAATATTCCATTTTATTTGAACCTTGGACTAGGTTCATATCATAAGGTTGAAGAAAGGAAGATTGATTCGAGTCCACGAACCAATTTTCTAGTCGAGTCGACGACTAGCCACTAATTGAGTCCGCAATTAGCCATAAGGTTTCTTACACAAGTGTAAGGAAAAACTTAAGAATTTAATTGAATTAAAGCCTCCCCAAAATTGATAAGGATGTGCCCTATTTATAGGTATAGGGGCAGCATTATAATTCTAAATACAATGGGAAAAAGAGTCCTAAACCTAATCTAGAAAACAAGTAAATAGAGTTTTATTTATAAAATGATTTGAGGAATCATTTCTAAATACAACTAGTGTTTTCTCTTTTATGCCAAACAATTTAAATTAATGATGACAAAAAATAATAGGGCTGATTTGGGCCTAATTTAATCACCAAAATCAGCACTTAAACAATTATAAAAAGCCTTGAATTCTTCTTCATCTTTTGCAAATGGGCTTGACTTGGATTTCCACCATCTTTGAATAACACCAATGAAGAGTTGTCTTAATCGTTTGGACTTGGGCCTTGTGATTGGCCCAATTGGTACTCTTGATGGATCTTCATTATGTTGGGCCGCATCTCCCACCACTAGATCTTCTACAAACTCCCAAAACCCACAAGGTAGAAGAAAGATTTAGAGAAAAGATGGAGGAATCTTGTAAGGAAAAGGTAGGGAAGGATAGATCACACCATTCCTAGCCTTGTAGTGTTGGAAAGTTGGAATCTTGGTGGAAGACTATGCAAAGCTTGGAAGTTCCCTTTTTGACTTGGAGAGAAAGCTGGAATTCTTTTAGAGAGAGGTTTAATAGGAACCAGCTCACACGGAATCCAATAAGAGAACATAGTAGGCTCATCAAAAAGCCCATAACTACATCTTCAAAGCACCATTGGTGGAAGAATCAAGGAAGTCCAATAATAATTCCATTCGATAGAGGAAAGTATTATAGTGGCCCGTTTCAAGTGATGTCACGGATCAAAGACAATGTTTAGAACATTCGAGGTCGAATCATTTTTCAAGAAGGGGAGGATGATGCGGCCTAACATAATGAAGATCCATCAAGAGCACCATTTGGGCCAATCACAAGGCCCAGGTCTAATCAATTAAGGCAACTCTTCATTGGTGATGTTCAAAGATTGTGGAAATCCAAGTCAAGCCATTTGCAAACGATGAAGAAGAACTCAAGGCCTTTTTATAATTGTTTAAGTGCTGATTTTGGAGATTAAATTAGGCCCAAATCACATTATTATTTTTGGTCATCATTATTTTAAATTGTTTGGAATTAATTAGAAAACACTAGATTGTATTTAGAAAGAATTTCTTTAATCCCTTTCTAAATAGGACTATATTTACTTGCTTTCTAGATTAGGTTTAGGACTCTTTTTGTATTTAGAAAAGGATTCCATAAATCACTTTCTAAATAGGACTATATTTACTTGCTTTCTAGATTAGGTTTAGGACTCTTTTTCCCATTGTAGTTAGGATTACAATGCTGCCCTATACCTATAAATAGGGCACATCCATATCAGTTTTAAGGAGGCTTTAATTCAATAAAATTCTTAAGTTTTTCTTTACACTTGTGTAAGAAACCTTATGGCTAATTGTGGACTCAATTAGTGGCTAGTCGTGGACTCAGCTAGCAAATTGATTCGTGGACTCGAATCAATCTTACTTTCTTCAACCTTAGATTTAGGTTCGTCGACTCTAGTTGATTGAAGATTGCATCATCGAGGTACTTGAAGCTACAATGGGATTCTTCCAAGTCTTTGAGGATTCGGGACAAGGAGTTTCTCGTGAGGTCTAAGGTACTTTGATCCATCTCTATGTTTACTTTTGAGAGCATTCTTTGGACAATATTTCATCTTATTTGAACCTTCGACTAGGTTCATATCAAGGTTGAAGAGTTTTTAGAACTTTGGCTAGCATGGAATGAAGTCAAGAGGTCTTGCTAGGGAAACATGAGCACCTCTCACTAGTGAAAAGACCAAGTTACCCTTACTAAGGTTTGAATGAATAAGGGATTGAGGTACAACACACAAGGCACAAGGTACACCAAGAAGACTAGTCAATTTCTAGGCCTTCGACTATGAAATTTTAGGATTTTTAGGAAGAAGTTACCAAGGAAGGCTAGGATTAATTCTTTAATTAATCCCAATTAGCATTTAGATTTACGGGGTGTCACATCCTCTCTCCCTAAAAAGAAGCTTCGTCCCCCAAGCTTGGGCACGGCGGGTTACCAAAAGGAATAGCAATGAACAATGGTGTGACAAGAAAAAGCAATGAACAAAGGTGTCCACCAAATAACCAGAGCTAAAGAAATCAAAGTTTCAATTTACGGGGATAAGATTGATAGGTTTAGAAATAGGCTGAGGGTTCGCAAAGGTAAGTCAAGAAAGAAAGATAAGGGGATAGATAGAAGATTTACCGGGAGGGAAAACTAATTCTACCTTATACTCAACTCTCTACCCATCACTAGCCACCGGGCTACCCAGACCTAGACGTCTTAGCTAAAGAACAAGCTACAACGGAAACTAACACCAAGAGAACTCTAAAGCTAGATTACCCGGGAATGAAGAACAAGGATCGCGTCTTCAACAGATCACCCCGCTGATTTCTCCAACCAATGGAAGCAAGGTTCTCATACTGCACATCTAGATCTCAGCATCCGCTTTAACTTGATCCGCCATTCCCAGACAAAGGCTACTACTGCCAGCTCCCAAACACGAGCAGGATGTCCTTCGGGTTCTTGGGCTAACTTGATGCAGGCTGCCAACTTAACACTTGCATTAACACACAACCCACAACTCTCTACAAAGGAACGCTCGAAGACTTCAGAACTTCCGGTCTGGATGAAAGATCCAAAACAGGAACGGTAACAAAGGAGAAAGGTAACTCGGGGAAAGAAGGCTCACAAGAAGAAACTTGGCTCAACGAAGAAGGTTAGAGCGAAAGGTTTAGGTTCAAAAGTCAAGGATCACGTTACTTAGGAATAGGATCAAAGTCATCAAAGTTGCAACTTAGGAAATAAGGTTGCCAGCTTGCACAGAATCGTTAGAAGCGAGGAATACAAGAACGAGGTTTAAAAGGATAGATAAGGATTTCCTAACGGAAGAGTTCTAGGGTTAGGTTCAAGGATAGCATTGATTAGGAAGTGAATCAAGATTTTCAAAGTCACAAGTTAGGAAAATGAGGTTGTTACCTTGTACAGAGTCAATTCAAGAAGGGAGCAAGAACGAGTTTCGAAAAGATAGGAAGGATTTTCCAATAAAAAGGCTTTTGGTCCGTCAAGGTAAAGAGAGGAAAACGGCTTTAAGAGGGTTAGGGATTTCCAACTTCGGGCGAAAACGTCTGCTCGGTGCTTGATCACTACACTTTTGTCGAACTAAAGGTTCTTTTCTTCGATTTTGACGCGACTTAACTCTCAGACCTTGCTAGATTTCCTTCAAAAGCTGAAGTCACCGTCGCCTTACACAAGATGGTTAGGAAAGAAAACAAGAACAAGGTTCGGAAGAAAAATGATTACTTGGAAAAAGATGATTGGGTTCGTCTAGGAGGAGGAAAAAGATTAAAGAGGGTCAAGGGTTCTTTGACTTCAAACGGTTTCTTCTGCTTGACAAGCTAAGAACACCCGTACCTTACCAAACTTCTCCAGATCTCTTGAAAACCCAAGAAGCTTCGAGACAAAACCAAGGTCAAAACTGATTCTTAAACTAGATAACACCCGGAGCTAACATGCAAGGAAGGCACGAAGGCAAAGGGAGGTGCAACAAAAGGGTATAAGAACTTACTTCATCGGTTTCAACTTACATCTGACTCACGACTGTGGATCTTGCCTCGCCTAGGTCTCAGCTTCGAACCCGGGTCCTAGCTGCTTCTTCCACTTCGTCCGCCGTTGATTCCCCTTTGAAGCTTACTTCTCGACCGAGGTCTCACACTACCTGCTGGTTTCGGGCTTGCTGAATTCTTCCTCACTCAAAGGACCGGTGACCTTTCTTACCATAAGCAAAACACTCTACCCGCTTCCCATGACAGTCCATGCCGGGGTGGCCACTTCCACACTTCTTGCAAACGGGGGCGCCTTCCCTTAACCTTGTTGTTCCGAATTGGCTGGGGAGTCTTACCACTCTTAGAATCGTTCATTTGAAGGCTTCTAGATGGTTCGGCACCGGTAACTGACAAACTCATAACCACAAGCGCAACACTTGTTTCAAAACTCCCCATTTGGCTCTCCCGGATTCCTTTCTGAACTTGCTGCACCCGATAGAGGTCGGTTGCACAAAGGTAGGTGATATGAACCTAGTCCAAGATTCAAATAAGATGGAGCATTGTCCCAAGAATGCTCTCAAAACTAAATATAGAGATGGATTAAAATACATTAGACCTCACGAGAAACCCTTTGTCTCAAATTCTCAAAGACTTAGAAGAATCCCATATAGCTTCAAGTACCTCGATGTTGCAATCTTCAATCAACTAGAGTCGGATCTAGTTTCCTTCGATTCAAGAACGAGTCGACGAACCTAAATCTAAGGTTGAAGAAAGTAAGATTGATTCGAGTCCACGAATCAATTTGCTAGTCGAACCGAACCGACCGAAAACCGAAAATTTCGGTCGGTTATGATCGGTTATTTTTAACCGAGCTTAATTACCTAACGGGCTGAAATTTCGTTAAAAATTTAGTCTAAACTAAAAAATTTAACTACTAAAAATAAATTACTAGTTAAAACAATCCATCACATAAAAATTTCAAAATCAAATGTCTAAAGTTGCAATGTCGTCCACACTCCAAAGTCCAAACACAATATTAATACTTAAAAGTACAACTTAGAAGATAATATTACAACCCCAAGTCTGAAAATGATCTCAACTTAGAAGATAATATTGCAAGAACATACTTAATCTCCTAACACTTTTCCAATCTTCACCATTTGGAACACCATCACCAAATAAGAGGTCATGTCTATAATTAGGGTCAACTTCTTCAAATCTCTCAAATGCCCTCTCAAACTTTTGAGTTGAATCTAACATAAGATAAGTGGAATTCCATCTAGTGCTCACATCTAATCTCAACAAAGCTTTAGATTGGATCTTTTCCATCTCAACACATTCTTTAAATTTGTGCAATCTAGATGGTGATTGCCTCACATACCTTACAGCTCCCCTAACTTTAGCAATTGAATGTTTCACATCCTTCATTCCATCACTAACAATAATGTTAATGATATGTGCAATGCATCTCATATGAAGATATTTCCCTTGTAGGATACTAGTACCCAAATTATTCAACTTTCTTCTTAAGTATCCTACGGCAACATCATTAGAACTAGCATTATCAACCGTAACGGTGAAAACATTATCAATGCCCCAATCACGCAAACACTTTTCAATTGCTTTACCCACATCCTCACCCTTATGACTTGTAATTAGACAAAAGTTAATTATCCTTTTATGCAATTTCCAATTATTATCAATGAAATGACATGTAAGACACATGTAATTTACCCTTTGCAATGATGTCCAAGTATCCGTGGTGAGTGACACTCTAAAAGAATGAGAATGCAACAAAGTATTCAAATTTTTCTTCTCATCCAAGTAAATATCATAGCAATCCCTAGCAATAGTCCAACGAGAGGGCACTTTAAATCTAGGACAAGCAATAAGCATACATTTTCTAAATCCCTTTGCTTCCACAAACTTAAAGGGCATTTCATCTTCAATAATCATTTCAGCTATAGCCCTCCTAAGAGCTTCTGCACTATATTTCCCAAAACTTATTGAACTCTCCCCTTCATTTACTTGGCAAATTAATTCAGTTTGTGCGGGATCAGAACTACTACGTGGCAATTTGGAACAAATTTTTACATGACCTTTCAATGAACTAGTCCCATTCATTTTAGTGTCAGCAAAAAGTTCTCTTTCACAATAATTGCACCTAGTTTTCTTTTCACCACTCTCACTAATGAACTTATGGAAGTGATCTCATACCTCTGACCTTGGTCGTTTAGCTTTCGGTTTACTCTTTTCAACCCCAGTACTTGTAGTTGTTCCACCAGTTGTATTAGCAGCTTGTGCTTTTTCCCTTGTCCCTTTTCCTTTCACAATTGAGTCTGAATCTGTTGATTGACTTGACTTGATTCTGCTGATTCCTAGTAAAAGTAAAAATAAAAATCAAATCTGTTGCTCAATATATTACTAAAAAATAAAAATCAAATCTGTTGATCAATAAAAATACCTAGTCAGTAGATTACTAGATTATAGATACATAATGTATAAAATAAACACAAATATAAAACTACTGCATACATATTATTATATTAACTAATTAACATATATTAATTGTAATTAATATATTTAGATACATGCATATATATATATATATATATATATATATATATATATTGTAATACTACTGTCTACACTCTACTGCATACATATGCATTACTACTTAATCAAATCGGCATATTGCATTACTACTGTCTACTGCATACATATTAAATTATTAACATATATATATTGTAATTAATAGATTTAGATACATGCATATCGGCAGATTGCATTACTACTGTTTACTGCATACATATTAAATTATTAACATATATATTTAAGCCCCAAATAGTTAAATACATTATGATAAATGATTTCATCACCCTAGAATAGTAGAACCAGAACTCTGAGTAGCTATGGCTTATGGGCTATGACCTATGGAGATTGAGAGAACTTACAGTATCATTTGAAGGAGCAGGACTCGACCGGCTTGCCGCAGATCGACCAGACTGAAGGCGGAGCTTCTTCTTAATGGGTCTCATTGCCTGTCGCGTAGAGGAGGCCGAGGTATAGCAGGACAGCAGGTTGCGTAGAGGAGGCCGAGCCGCCGAGGTAGTCCGGCAGCAAGAAGCAAAAAGTGTAGCAGCGTCGGGCGTCGGCGAGAAGCGAGAAGTGTGAAGTGAAGAGTCTGAAAATGAATAAGTGATTGGGATTTAGGGCCTATTTCTTTACTGCTTTACAGCTACTAACACGTACATAGCCATTATTTATTTATTTTAATATTTTATACTTTAAATAAGTATTGGGCCAATATACAACAGGCTTAGTAATGGGCTTCTCCCTCGGTTTTTCGATCGGTTATTTAATTTTTGGCCCAAAGTCGATAACCGACCGAAAAACCGAAATGACCGATTTTTTTTAAACGTAATAACCGATAACCGACCGATAACCGAAATTTTCGGTCGGTTCGGTTATCGGTCATCAGTTTTTCGGTCGGTCCGGTTATTTTGATCACCCCTACGACTAGCCACTAATTGAGTCCACAATTAGCCATAAGGTTTCTTACACAAGTGTAAAGAAAAACTTTAAGAATTTTATTGAATTAAAGCCTGTTTAAAACTGATATGGATGTGCCATATTTATAGGTATAGGGCAGTATTGTAATCCTAAATACAATGGGAAAAAGAGTCCTAAACCTAATCTAGAAAGCAAGAAAATATAGTCCTATTTAGAAAGGGATTTAAGGAATCCTTTTCTAAATACAAAAAGAGTCCTAAACCTAATCTAGAAAGCAAGTAAATATAGTCCTATTTAGAAAGGGATTTAAGGAATTGTTTCTAAATACAAACTAGTGTTTTCTCTTTAATTCCAAACAATTTAATATAATGATGACCACAAATAATAAAGATGATTTGGGCCTTGGATCTTGTGATTGGTCCAATTTGTACTCTTAATGGATCTTCATTATGTTGGGCCGCATCAGTAGGCCTCGTTGAGAGTCTTGGGCTTTGACACAGTCAAGGCTTTCCTTGCATCGAAGTTGAGTCCGGCCACAAACTTCTCAACTTTACTCTCCTCGGTAGGTACCAAAACTGAGGCGAAACGGGCTAACTCTAAAAACTTCTTGTGGTACTCCATTACCGACAAGGGTACTTACTTATGGTGGAGAAACTCCTCGTACTTTTCTGCCTTGACATGAGCAGGATAGAACCGCTCACGTAGCTTATCCTTCAAGCTTTCCCAACTAAACCCCGGATTTTATCTACAAGCTGGCCTTTCAAGCATCCACCACAAGTCCGCTTCTTGCCTAAGGTAGAACGTAGCTAACTCCACTTGGCGATCCTCCGGGCAGACTACTACTTCGAAGATCTTGTCAAACATCCGGATCCACTCTTCCAGCAACACAGGATTTTCTTCACTGGCGAAGATCGGGTGACGGACACTTGATACTTGGCGTACTACGTTCTGATTCCCATTCTGAGGAGGGTGGCTGTTGTTGAGCAGGGCGTTGCTCAGCGTTTGGGTGATCTGTGTCAGCTGATGAAGGCTTTGAACTAGCTGATCGTTGGTGACCACTACTGAAGTCCTTGCACAACGTCTCGATGGTGCCATCCTTGACTTCTACAAAAACAGCACGAAAACGGGAGGAAACTTAAAAGCCCGCACCCTTACCCGGTGCCTTAACTTAAAAGATCCCACAACAGAAAGAAGAACAAAGCACAGGAAGCACAATAGAAAAAGATAAGAGAACTCACAACCTCACCGCGTGTCCTAAGGTTCCTAAGACTTAGGTACTTAAGCACTTAGGATTCGAGCTTAACTTCTTAAGGTCTTACACTTGGAAGCATTAACCTAGGTTCCAATCTAGGTTCTTAAGGTCCAACTCTTAACATCCTAGGCTCTGATACCAACTGTAACACCCCTGATTTTTAACAAATTTAAAACTTAATTTCAAAAGTAAACAACTACTCATCAAGACAAACAACAGCGGAGGCTTAATTAAAATTGGAGAGATGTTATGCCACACCCATAAACCATGGGTGCACAGGCTAAAAACTATCAAAAAGCATTAAGCAGTATAAGTCTAGGCACACATGCCACTAGTCTAGGCACACAGGCCACTAATCTAGGCACACAGGCCAACAAAAGATAAACGTCAAAACATGGGAGCTATTCTATCTAGCGTCCATATCTAACGCGCTCGGCATCTACTCAAAACTTGCAAAACATGGGGATAACACCCGGTCAGTGAATAATGCTGGTAACCCATCAGCACGCGTTAAGTATCGTAATATACATAGATATAATCAAGAGTGTTTGAAATTGGGAATACAGTATATATCATTTTAAAGCCGGGAGAGGAAACATCAATACACTCATCAATCACTCCCAACAAAGGTCAAAGACCAACATACTCAACAAGACAATAGAACCACAAGCAACAAGCTCAACAACAAGTGCATCATGCGACACACAACGAAGGATTCACAATAGACATGCTCTTAAGCAATGGAAAGCCAGATTCACACCATAACGAGTTCCAAGTCCACATAGGACACCATCACACCAAGTCATATACCGTGGAGTCAGCACCACGACTCGATTCATAGTGGATTCGTGTGGAGGGCTCCAAATCATCAATCATGTATCACGTAGTCATCGCAACGACCCGGATCACATGCTATAGTTGTTGATATGAACCTAATCCAAGATTCAAATAAGATGGAGTATTGTCCCAAGATTACTCTCAATGCAAAGATAGAGATGGATCAAAATACCTTAAACCTCACGAGAAACCCTTTGCCTCGAATCCTCAAAGACTTGGAAGAATCCCATGTAGCTTCAAGTACCTCGATGTTGCAATCTTCAATCAACTAGAGTCGGATCTAGTTTCCTTCGATTCAAGAACGAGTCCACGAACCTAAATCTAAGGTTGAAGAAAGTAAGATTGATTCGAGTCCACGAATCAATTTGCTAGTCGAGTCCACGACTAGCCACTAATTGAGTCCACAATTAGCCATAAGGTTTCTTACACAAGTGTAAAGAAAAACTTAAGAATTTTATTGAATTAAAGCCTCCTCAAAACTGATATGGATGTGCCCTATTTATAGGTATAGGGCAGCATTGTAATCTAAATACAATGGGAAAAAGAGTCCTAAACCTAATCTAGAAAACAAGTAAATAGAGTTTTATTTAGAATAGGATTTAAGGAATCCTTTCTAAATACAACTAGTGTTTTCTCTTTAATTCTAAACAATTTAAAATAAATGATGACCACAAATAATAAAGCTGATTTGGGCCTCGGATCTTGTGATTGGGGCCCAATTTGTAATCTTAATGGATCTTCATTATGTTGGGCCGCATCATCCTCCCCTTCTTGAAAAATGATTCGACCTCGAATCTTATAAACATTGTCTTCGATCCGTGACATCACTTGAAACGGGCCACTATAATACTTTCCTCTATCGAATGGAATTATTATTGGAATTCCTTGATTTTTCCACCAATGATGCTTTAAGGATGTACTTTTTGGCCTTGTGATGAGCCCACTATAGACCCTTATTGGATTCCATGTGTGCTGGTTCCTATTATTCTCCCATTCTTGAACAGGATTCGTCCTCGAATCCAAATCTTCAATGACAGACAAAGTAGCAAGCTCACTTTCTGTTTTATCACGCTCATGGAACTTTTTCTTGGGGTGCTTGACACGAGTCGCTCCAATCATCATCCTACAATCAACAAGTAAGGCAATTAAGTCTAATGACACATCATGGAATTTAAACATTCTGGATAGTAATAGATCAGCAAAACGAGACATATTAAATTTAGCCATCTTTTTTGAATTTTCAACAAGCACAACATCTTTCCTTCTAGAGCTTAAGGCTAAACCAAACACAAAATCCATGGAAATATCAAGTAATGTTTTAGATGTATTGTGGTGGTAAGTAGCACAATTATGAACATAAGATTCTACATCTTTTTTCTTCTTTGGCCAATGAAAATATCCATGCAAAACATCATCACTCTTTGG
Organism: Ipomoea nil; assembly: GCF_001879475.1. NCBI lineage: Eukaryota > Viridiplantae > Streptophyta > Magnoliopsida > Solanales > Convolvulaceae > Ipomoea > Ipomoea nil. The sequence continues at coordinate 547,540 of NW_017619182.1, read as the reverse complement.
AAAACCAAAGTGTCCTTTATGTGAATCAACAATTAAACCATTGCCCAAAACAAAGCAAAAAGTGCAAATCCCATTGACTTTGAACCAAAACCCTTGAGCAAGTAGTGTTTCACATAAGAAGTTTTCAAATGTGCCTTATAACTTTCCAGTGATTCCTTATCTCTATCAAACAAAGTTTTAGTAAAATCAAAATTAAGGAATCTTGGATGTATGGAGGCAAACAAATTTCTAACACATCTAGCAAGTATGTCATTAATAGAAACATGGCAAAGAAATCTAGAGAATAATAATGCATGCTTTTGGAATAAAAGTGAGTATAAAGTGACTCCCCTTCCTTTCTCTTGCATACTATCCTTTTTAGTTACCAAGAGATGTTGCACTTTGACACCTTGGGCTGGTCCTTTCCACTATATCACTGATTGTGGTCCCTTTGTTTGGCTACAAACTGAGTTAGAGGATTGGAGTGGTGATTGCAATTCCAAACATGGAGGTTCCATTTTTCTCTCTATGATTTCTTCATTCTTTGAGGCTGGTTTGAGAGCTTGCATCAATGTCAATTGAATTTCTTCTACTTGTTTAGGATACAAACGAGACAAGAAATATGTAACTCCATTCATGTGAAACACATAAGTGTTCCTCATTCCATCAGAACTTATTTTTCTGTCAAATTGCAATGGTCTACCTAACAAGATATGAGCAGCTTGCATTGGGATATTATCACACAAGATTTCATCAGAGTAACTGTTAATAGATAAAGGAATAAGATCCTGTTTGGTTACTCTAGCTTCTCCTACATCAGTTAACCATTGCAAACAATAAGGATTTGGATGATTAAGCAAAGGTAACTGGGGAAATTTAACCATAGCTGCACTAGCCACATTTGTGCAACTTCTAGAATCTATTACCATAGCACTAGCATTCTCTTTAATTGACCCTTTAGTACAAAATATATTTTCTCTTTGAGACTCATCTTCTTTTAAAGGGTGAACATTCAAAACCTCCTTAACAACAACAGTATGACTAGACTCACTAGCAACATATTTAGAATCAGAATCTAAAGGTATGAATGGTTCTCCCTCAACATGTTCATTGAGAGTTTCAAAATGGTCACATACCTCATCCTTAGACTTATATTCAAGACAAGAAGCAAAATTTTCAGATTGTTTTGTTATCTTAACTACCCTTTTGTTAGGGCAATCACGAGCTATGTGGCCTCTCCCATTACATCTATAACAAATCAATTCTCTATCATGTTGAGGCCTCACTGCCTCACTTACCTTTTCCTTACCTTTGTCTTGTGAATCATCTCTTGGAGGGGGATGTTCATCACGCCTTTTAGGGGTGGAACTTGTGTTGTTCCATCTTGATGCACCATTGTTGGACTTGTACAATTTCATCTCTTTGATTTTTGCCTCAGATTCACGTGCAGCATACAAGGCATCATAAAGGGTGTCATATCTCTGAATACTCATTCCACATCGAATTTCTAAGTTCAATCCATGTACGAAACGAGCAACAGTTTTTGTCTCTTCTTCATGTATGTCTCCCTGTTTAAGCAAAATATTTGTAGTTTGGTAGTACTCATCAACTGACTTTTTTCCTTGCACCGTTCCCTGCAATTTTCTTTCAAGATCATAGAAAAAAGATTTAGGACGAAAAGTTAGGCGCATATCTTCCCTCACTTGAACCCAAGATTCATAGGGAATAAAATTAACAACTCTTTCTATATTTCTTTTTCGCCACCAAGATAATGCATACCCCTTAAAAGATGTAGCAACTATCCTAATTTTTGTAAGATCAGAATATTGCTTTAAATAAAAAAGAGTTTCAACAGCATTCTCCCATTCTATGTATTCGGTAGGTCCTTTCTCACCGGTGAAGTTAGGAATTTCATGTTTAATGTTTCCCAACTCCGCATTACGCTGCTGGATCCTTTGACATATAGGATCCACTCTTCCTACTGGTGGCAGGTGTCGCTCATCATTGTGTGGTGGTTGCACTTGCTGTGAGCGTTGCTCCAAATTATTCATTCGTTTGAGTAACCTGTCTATCTTTTGTTCTAATGTCTGGGGAAAGTTTGGAACTTGATCAGCCATCTGTATAGGAAACAAAATATCTAAAAAAAAAAAAAACAAGAAGATGTGTGAGTAATCACGTTAGTGAAGCCAAAAAGTTGGCTCGCTCCCTCACTATTCTCAGCTCGCAGGTAAGAGGTGGATTATATGGCTCTGGGGGTGCACTACACACTCTTACAAATACACACTCCACTCGTGTATCGCTCAAGGCGGCAGATACTCTCACAAGCCTTTTTCCAAAAAGGAAAATTCTAGTCCGGAACTCAAGTTGGTATGGATTCAACCTCAAAGTTCAAGAAAACGTACCTTGGAAAACTTCACAAGCCTTTGAGAGTAAGGTGTATCGCGAGGTAGGTAATAAAATTGAGAGCAAGAAGCAAAGAAAAAGGACAATACAAGCAAAGAAACTAAGCAAGATTTGAAAGAAAAAAATGAAACCAAAGAAGGAAGTATGGCAGAAAGATATGCAAGACCAATATCAAAAGATAGAGACAAATAGAATATGAAAGAGGTTCACGTGTACCACAACCAATTAAGAATCTATCAAGAACTCCTTCCAACCTTATACTTTTCCCCTTCCTTGTCCCACCAAGATTCTCCTACCAACCTTATTCTTTCCCCAACCTTATTCTTCTTCTTCTTCTTCTTTTGCTTTCTCTCTTTTTTTTTAATAAGAAACCTCCAAATAACCACTGTAAATATCAACAAAAATTTCGGACCAAGAGGATCCACACAACCCCTTCAAAACAGAATCAAGAATTTCAAGAATCGCCTAGAAAAACAGAAACAATGCCCTGACTTTGAAGATCAATATCTCACTAACCAGAAGGAATTAGACAGTGTATAATATATCAAAAGAACGCCCCAGAAGAGATCTACAACATATCCAAATTTCAGATAAAACTAACCAGTGGATCTCGAGATATAGGTAATTCTTTGAAACTGGTCACAGCTCGCGGAAATCTGGACAGGGTGTGATTGAGACGTGATTGCGCGTAAATGCGCTTTGGATATAGGTAAGGGTAAGATGGGGTTGTTTTCTTGACAGAATATGTGGTAATATGGTGCTTAGGAGGTGTGAGTTCTCGTTGATATTGGACGGGAAAAATGGAAAACACTTTCGGGATTGTTTTTCAAGAAACTGGAGAACATGTATCAAGATTCAAGAACACAATCAAGAATGCAAAAGAAAATTTTTTTGGGGGTTTTTTTAATGAATAAGACACGAATAAATGTAGTATGTAAGATAAGAATGAGATAAACCTAGGGAACCAAAGAAACCAAATTTCCAATGATAACGAGACAAACCTAGGCTCTGATACCAAATTGATATGAACCTAATCCAAGATTCAAATAAGATGGAGTATTGTCCCAAGATTACTCTCAATGCAAAGATAGAGATGGATCAAAATACCTTAAACCTCACGAGAAACCCTTTGCCTCGAATCCTCAAAGACTTGGAAGAATCCCATGTAGCTTCAAGTACCTCGATGATGCAATCTTCAATCAACTAGAGTCGGATCTAGTTTCCTTCGATTCAAGAACGAGTCCACGAACCTAAATCTAAGGTTGAAGAAAGTAAGATTGATTCGAGTCCACGAATCAATTTGCTAGTCGAGTCCACGACTAGCCACTAATTGAGTCCACAATTAGCCATAAGGTTTCTTACACAAGTGTAAAGAAAAACTTAAGAATTTTATTGAATTAAAGCCTCCTCAAAACTGATATGGATGTGCCCTATTTATAGGTATAGGGCAGCATTGTAATCTAAATACAATGGGAAAAAGAGTCCTAAACCTAATCTAGAAAACAAGTAAATAGAGTTTTATTTAGAATAGGATTTAAGGAATCCTTTCTAAATACAACTAGTGTTTTCTCTTTAATTCTAAACAATTTAAAATAAATGATGACCACAAATAATAAAGCTGATTTGGGCCTCGGATCTTGTGATTGGGGCCCAATTTGTAATCTTAATGGATCTTCATTATGTTGGGCCGCATCAGTTGTAACACCCCCGATTTTCACCACATTTTTAAAACTTAAATGCACAAGCAAACACCTAATCATCAAGACATAATGCAACAGAAGCTATATAAAATCAGGGTATGTTATACCACACCCATCTCAGACATAGGTGCACAGGCGGGAAAACTAATCAATTAAAAAAAGTCATAAAATGTCAAGGCACACAGGCAGCTAAAAAGGCTCACATGCCATCAAAACATAACGTCAAGACAAGGTAGCAAAGATATCTATCGATCCACGTCTAGCACTCTCAAACCTCTACTCAAAACCTGTAGAATTCTTAGCAAAATATACTATCGATCCATATTTTATTTTGAGTCTAGTTGTCTATTAGCCTAAGTCCCAAGTCAAGCCATAAAAGTCTACGAATTCTTAGCAAAATATACTTATCCAGAATGTTACTATTTGAGATTTATTTACCTTGGAAAACACCAAAGGATGAAGTGGTGAAGTGGATAAGGAACAAGGTGACTAAAGTCAGAGGTTACAGGTTCGAGACTTAGTCTTTACATTTTTGTGTAAGAGATAAAGAAGGGGACGACGAAGGGGCTGATGGGGACGACCAAGGGGCAGACTCGGATTAATCTACGAATTAATGTGAAATGCTACTAAAGTCATTCTGGGAATAAAGATTAAATCCAGAAATATTAACCAATGAGTTAATATGGTGTAGTGGTATAAGCTTGGAAGACAAATCTGATTGGGCTTGTGATCAAATCCCATTGGAAGCATATTTTAAAAGTATGACACATGTTAGGTGCATGCTACAATGTGGACACATGTCATACTAAAATTGACTACAAGTTTGGAAGCTTGTGGACATGATAAGAAAGATGCACGTGAATTCTTCTACACATCTTCTTTCTCATTTAAATATCTTGCTATGCATCTCAAATCATTTCAGAAGAAGAAATGGACGAAGATATAATTTTTACTCAAGCAAGAATCAGCAGAAAATCTTTTGGAAGATTTCATCATTTTGAATCCGTCAAGATAAGGTAATTATTTTTCGGAGAAGATTCAGCTGATGAGCCGATATGTATGACTTTTGTTGAAGATTTGTCAGGTGAGGATTTTCAAACTCACTGTGGAAGCCCATTTCTTGCATTAAATCATCGCAATGCAAGTTGGCAATAATGTGTAGCTGATCAAAATGAACGATCAAGATCAACTGATGCTACATCGGTAATATAGCTTCTTCAGCTATATATACCAAGAAGACTTGAAGACATGAAGTAGAGAAGGCAAGGCAATACAAAGAAAAGCAAAATATCGAAATATCCATTTTTGAGCTTACACGAGAGATTCTTCAAGTCATTAGAAGAGAAATTTGTTTTCTCTTAAACTTACCTCTACTGTGTGTAGAAAGAGGGTTGAGTGTAGCTTTGTGCAAGACACTACCATGTTGAGTGTAGCTTTGTGCGAGACACTCGTGAGTGTAGCTTTGTGCGAGACACTCGTGGTTGCTGAGTGTAGCTGTGTGCGAGACGCTCGGTGGTGCTAAGTGTAGCTGGGTGCAAGACACTTAGTTGGTGTAGGAGTATAGCTTTGTGCAAGATACTCGGGAGTATAGCTTTGTGCGAGATACTCGGGATTGAGTGTAGCTGTGTGCAAAACACTCGGGAAGTGCCTGTGTGCACTTGATTCACTATTTGTATCTGGGTGAACGAGATAGTGAATTTTCTCCTTGGAGTGAAAGGAGAAGAGTGGACTAGGAGGATTACACCACCTCTGAACCACTATAAATTGCCTTTCTCTCATTTACTTACTGCTTTATTTATTATTGCATGCATACTAACCCATTTACTATTCGTCTTATTCATTTATCTTATTGATTGGGTTATGTGACTTTACAAGTGCATGTAGACACAATTCTATTTTGGATTCATTCATTGATTCACACGTGACATCACACATATATTGAGTGAACCATCTCTTTAAATATTTTGTTGTCTTGCATGTTGAATATTTGACTGACCCATCTTATATTGTGCGAAATTATTCATCTGGGTTTAGTAGTTTTCACGTATGCATGTGAGAATAAATTTGCATACTGATTATTTGAGCCATACCAAGCATATTCATAATATTGCATGTGATATATCTCTTTGATTTTACGTAACACTTGGTTGTTTAAATTATTCCGCTGCGCATCTAAGTTTCATATCTTGTTACTTAGAATTGAAATTACCAAAGTGTTATTAATTGTGAAAAAAGATTAAAAAGTCTATTCACCCCCCCTCTAGACTTTTTACCACCCTATCGGGACCAACAATTGGTATCAGAGCGGGTTGCCTATTTGGGTCAAATTGTCTCTGACTGATACCAACAATTGGTATCAGATCGGTTGTCTATTTTGACTGCTAGACAGTTCTCGAAAAATCAAGATGATGAAAAGAGATATGGCTCTTGCCCAAAATTTATTATTTTCTCTAGAAAAATTTGATGATTGGAAAATTCGCATGCAGGTACATTTATCTGCACTACATGATGAAATGTGGGAAGTAATCACTAATGGTCCAATTGAAATCTTGCATGTGAACACTGCATCCGTACAAACAAGTGATACACCACAGTACGTTTCAAAGCCTAAAGTGGAATGGACTCGTGAAGATAGAACACGATATAACTTGGACAATATTGCCAAGGATATTTTGTTCAAATCTATCGATGATACGATATTCCCAAAGGTTCGAAAATGCCAATCCGCAAAAGATGTTTGGGAGACACTCATCCAAATTGGTGAAGGTGACGAACAAGAAAAGGATAATAAACTCACCATAGCATTAAAGAAATTTGAGGATTTCAAAATGCTAAGTGACGAGAATATTATCGACATGGAAACAAGATTTGCCAAAATCTTGGGAGAAATTAATGATCTTGGAAAAGACATTAATCAAAAGGAAATCTCACTCAAAATCCTACGTGGCTTACCGTCAAGTTGGGACATGAAAGTCACTGCCATGCGTGATCATAGAGATCTAAAGACTCTATCAACTGATAAGCTTTTTAGTGATCTAAAAGCTTATGAGTTTGAAATGAAGTCAAGGACGGAGGAAGAACGCGAAGAAAAGAACAACGCACTAGTTGCCGAACAACTGTCCACGTCAAGGTCAGTAGATAATAGTGAATTATTAAATAACGAAAACTTTGCTTTGTTTGTCAGGAAATTCAAGAGGTTCATGAGGAAAAACAATCACAAAAGTTTTCCCAAAGCAAGCATGTCACGAAGGCATAAAAAGGAAACCTTGGAGGACAATTCGAATTTATGCTACAATTGTAGAAAACCTGGACACTTTATGGCCGAATGTCCTTATCCCAAGGTAAGCAAAAATCAATCTAACACCGTGCATGAGGAAACCAAAGTCAAGGATAGGAGATTCAACAAGAAAGACAAAAGGAAATCTCTTATTAGTGACCCACTAGAAACAAGTGAGTCTGAGGAATCTTCTAGCAATGAAAGTGACAGTTCTACAGATGATAATGCACTATTTGGAATGAGCATGTCAAGCAATTCAAATAGTCAAGATCTATGTCTTATGGCACACGAAACAGATGATGATGAGGAAATTTGGTACTTCGATAGTGGATGTTCTCGACACATGACTGGAAATAAATCTAGTCTTATGAACTTTAAATATATCGAAGGACCAAAAGTTGTGTTTGGAGGAAATGATCGATATGGTACAACCAAAGGAATAGGGATAGTATCTCGCAATGGTCTGAAAATAGAAGACGTATCCTATGTTGAAGGATTAAAATTCAACTTGCTGAGCACAAGTCAATTTTGCGATAAAGGCTATCTTGTAGAGTTTTTCAAAGACAAGTGTCAAGTGAAGAACGGATCCACAGGCGAGATTGCTCTAGAAGGAATCAGAAAGAAAAATATGTACGTTGTAGACTGGAGCACAACCAAAGACTCTGTGTGTCTTGTAGCAAACAACTCAAGCAATGTGGGTTGGGAATGGCACAAAAAGTTGAGTCATCTCAACTTCAAAATCATTAACAAGCTCGTGACAAGAAATCTAGTCAAAGGACTACCCAACATCACCTACAGAAAGGATCAGATTTGCGATGCATGTCAAAAGGGAAAGCAAATCAAATCATCCTTCAAGACAAAAACACACGAATCAAGTCAAAGACCCCTTAGTCTACTACATATGGATCTATTTGGTCCTGTGGAGCCAGTAAGTATGAGTGGTAAGAAATATACTCTTGTTGTTGTTGATGAGTTTTCCAGGTACACATGGACGATATTTCTCCACAAGAAAAATGAAGTAGAGAAGAAGCTACCAGAACTTCTCAAACAACTTCAAAATGAAAAGGAAGCCAACATTATCAAAATTCGTACTGATAGAGGAACAAAGTTTGTGAATAGCGTAATTCAAAATTACTGCAATACTCAAGGAATTATGCATCAACTATCAGCAGCAAGAACTCCACAACAAAACGGAGTTGTCGAAAGGAGAAATCGAACGCTAAAAGAAGCCACACGAGTAATGATAGCTGCAGCCGAGCTACCTAAACGCTTTTGGGCCGAAGCAATCAATACTGCTTGCTATACTCAAAACAGAAGTCTAATCTACAAGCTGCACGACAAGACACCTTATGAATTGTGGAAAGGGAGAAAACCTAACCTTAGCTATTTTCATTCATTTGGTTGCAAATGTTTTGTTCTTAATAATGGCAAAATCTATCTAAGAACATTTGATCAACGTGCAGATGAAGCAATATTCTTAGGATATTCTTCCACCTGCAAAGCATTCAGAGTACTAAATAAGTCAACAATGGTGGTTGAAGAATCCATTCATGTCGTATTTGATGAGCTCTCGAAAAGCAAGGAATCACCAACAATTGGTATCAATGATGAAAATAATACTAATAAAATTTCTGAAGATATTTTGCAGGGAAATAGCAATCTATACTGCTCTGGAACAGAAACCGATGTGGAAGATGATATACGGGAAGAAGTAAGGGAATGTGTTGGGGTTGGAGTTCGAACTAATAGTGAAGATCAACGAATGGATCAAACCGCAAATCCAAATCCCTCCACTTCACACGAACCCTCTACTTCTCAAGGAAGTTTTCAACCGGATTTGAAGTGGCTAAGAAATCATCCACAAGATCAAATCATTGGAGATATTCATGATGGCGTGAGAACTAGATCCGCATTACAAGAAACTCTATTTTCATGTTTTCTTTCTCAGGTTGAACCGAAGGACATAGATGAAGCTTTAAAAGATCCTAGTTGGATTGAAGCAATGCAAGAAGAGCTAAATCAGTTTGAACGCAACGATGTGTGGGAGCTTGTTTCGAGACCATCTAATCACAACGTGATTGGAACAAAATGGGTCTTTAGAAATAAAGCAAATGAAGATGGAATCGTTGTTAGGAATAAAGCAAGGCTAGTCGCAAAGGGCTACTCACAAGAAGAAGGAATAGATTTTGATGAGACATTTGCCCCGGTTGCAAGATTGGAAGCAATAAGAATTTTCTAGCCTTTGCAGCTTACAAGAATTTTACAGTCTATCAAATGGACGTAAAAAGTGTATTCTTAAATGGCTACTCGAAGAAGAAGTATATGTTGAGCAACCCCCAGGTTTCGAGGTAAAAGGTAATGTTGATAAGGTCTATAAACTAAATAAGGCATTATATGGGTTAAAACAAGCACCGAGAGCTTGGTATGACACCCTATCAATATTCTTAATTAGTTGTGGGTTTACCAAAGGCCTTGTTGACAAAACCTTATTTAAAATTCAAGAAAATGATCATATATTATTAGTACAAATTTATGTTGATGATATTATTTTTGGAAGTACTAATAAATTATTATGTGAGAAATTTTCTAAGCTCATGCAGAACAAGTTTGAAATGAGCATGATGGGAGAGCTAAACTACTTCCTTGGACTGCAAGTAAAACAACTGAAGGAAGGAATACTCATAAATCAGGCCAAATACACCAAAGATCTTATTAAAAGATTCGGTCAAGAAGGAAAGAGTTCAATGAAAATTCCAATGAGCACATCAGTCAAATTAGACAAAGACGATGAAGGCAAAGATGTTGACGAGACGCAATATCGAGGAATGATTGGATCTTTATTATATCTCACTACGAGTAGACCCGATATATCTTACTCAGTGGGTGTATGTGCAAGATTCCAATCTAAGCCAAAAGAAAGTCATCTACTTGCTGTCAAGAAGATTATCCGATATCTTAAAGGAACCATTAATGTTGGATTATGGTATCCTAAAGAAGGAAATTTTGAACTAACCGGTTTTTCAGATGCAGATTTTGCAGGTTGCAAAATTGATAGAAAAAGTACCTCAGGAACGTGCTAGTTCTTAGGGGGAAGGTTAGTTTCATGGTTTAGCAAGAAGCAAAACTCCATTGCAACAAGCACAGCCGAAGCCGAATATATCGCTGCAGGGAGTTGTTGCGCACAAATTCTATGGATGAAGCAACAATTAAAAGATTATGGAGTCAATTGCAATGAAGTTAGTATTTTCTGTGATAATACTAGCGCCATAGCAATTTCTCAAAAACCAGTACTTCATTCAAGAACGAAGCACATTGATGTCCGACACCATTTTATACGAGATCATGTTGAGAAGAAAGACATCAAAATCGATCACGTACCAACAGAAAATCAACTAGCAGATATTCTAACAAAGCCTTTGTGCGAATCATGATTTATCACTCTAAGGCATGAGTTGGGCATGATCGAAATGAGCTAAGTATCACGTTCTCTATCCTTAAGCTCAATCTGTTTAATTTAATTTTAGTTACTGTGTTTAATTTATTTGTTACGTACCTATATGTGCTAATTGCATAATTATTTGTGTTAATTGTGTTTTTGCATGCTATGTGATTTTGTGTTAATTAAAATGCAATTTTTTTATTAAAGTTTTTTTAAAAAAAAATTAAAAAAAAAATATTCGTATCTTATGACTTAATTATTAAGGTTATCTTGTGCATAATTTTTTAAGCTTGTACGTGTCTAATGTGTGTGATTTTATAAAAATTTTACCCTACTCACTAGCATAGCCATCTGTAAGTCATAGAGTTTTTACCTGGCACATGTAAATTTACCTTGAAAGAAGGTTTGTCTTGTTTGCATAACACATGGATTTTGTGTCAGTGAATGAAATTTATTGTGCATCTACCCCATTGAATTTGGTTGATCTAATGATTATCCCTTTTTGACAAAATATTTTTGCATGTATCTTTTATGCATGTATCTAATTCATCTGGGATATCTTGAGCTGAACACATTTCTATACTCAATTTTGACCAAATTACCCTCAATTTTCAAGACCCACTAAACCTATCATTAAGGGTATTTTCGTCCATCTAGTCCTAAAAAGTCTTACTCGCCTCTTCCCCTTCCCAAACTCACCCAATTTCAAAACTTTTCTCTTCTTCTCTCTCTTTTACGAGACAACCATAGCCGAACCACCCAAAAACCTCTCATTCTCACTTTACTTTGATACCCACTCCAAAATAACTCCAAAAATAGCTTCCTCAAGTAGAAGAGCATCCAAGAGCACACCACCCACTGCCTCAATCGAGAAAGTCAACACCGGGCGCCTACTCGACCCAGCCGATTTCAAGGAAGTTTGCACAAATCCAGTTCTTGCTCAAGAGATTCTAGATGGATTGGAGAAATGTGGTCTACAAAAGGTTAGCATGTTTCGTTATATGGGTATTTTTGATGATGAAGCATTTGATTTTTTCAAGCATGCTAAAATGAGAAATAATGTGATTAAATCTTCTGTGAATGGTGTGAGAGTATCTGTTGATCAGAATGATATTAGGGAGTTGTTTGATTTTTCTAAGCATGATATTACTCTGGATAATTATTATTTTGATCAGTTTGAGTTTTGGCCTATGGTTCGAGTTAAGGACAATTTAGTTGTTCCCAAATATTCTGGAAGGAAGTCCGAATTGTTCAAGTGGGAATTTTGTAAACTGGTTGAAGTACTTGCCAAGTGTGTTTTGTGTAAATTAGGTGGATTTGATAAGTCTACCTTGCAAATAGCCAGTATGATGCATGCTGTGGTACATGGAAAGAAATTGGATTGGAGTAAAGTAATATTCAACCGATTGGTCACAATGGTGAACAAAGAAGACAAGCCAAGTTACGGTCTCATGATTGGTGAAATTTTGAGAAGAAAAGGCATCCAAATGAAGGATAGAAAGTCAATTCTTTCTAGCAAGTACCTATTTCGGGTTAATGTTAAAAGAGAAAGGGTAGAAGAAGATGTTCATGAAGAAGATGATGATGTTCCACTAAGCGGTGTCTTTAGAAGGAAAAGAACACCAAGAATTGAGATTAGAGATGAGGATGTGGCTGCTGATGTTGAGACAGTTTGTTAAGGAACAAAATGAAGTCTTGGACACTGCCAACACCATCCGGGCAGATGAAAATGAAGAAATTCAAGAAGAAGAAGCAAGGGATGATGCAGGGGATGACCAGGGAGATGACACTGGGGATGACCATATGGCAGATTTGGATTCTCATTTTGTGGCAGATTTTGACACTGATTTTGTGGTGGCTGATGAACCAGTGTTACCAGCTGATTTAGGGGCTGATCCAGAGGCCAAGGAAGGAGAACAACAACAAGATGTTGAGATGGATGAACAAGCAAATGAGGATGAAGTTCAAAAGAATGATGATGAACATGTTGGTGTTGACAATTTGGAAGAAAATTCGAAAGAAAATGAGGAAATTGACCAAGCAAGAGGTTCTAATGTTGAGGTGCTCAAGGCCTTGAAGGAGCTAAAAGAGGCCATTGGAGCACGTGATGAAAATTCTAACACAACAATTGTTGAATTTTTGAATTCATTTGTTGACAGGTTAACGGTTGCCCTTGAAAAGGAAAGAAGTGCTCAAGCCAACCTTTTAGAGTCTCACCAAGCCGACAATAATATACACAAGATTAGGCATGAAAAGTTGCTTTTCAAAGTGTGCGTGGAGGTTGAGGATCTACGAAGAACAATCGAAAGGATTGACACTCATGGAGATGAAATCCGAATGATCAAGAGGGAGTTATCCACAATCAAGGACTTTCTCCAAGGAATGGCTAGCACTACGTTGCGAACAGACTCGGTGGTCAAGGAAATTGTGACATTATCCAAGAAGGGCACGGACATGGTTAAGTCCATTTTTGATGACACCAAAAAGGGGGAAAGAGAACAACCCTCTCATTTTGGTGGTGGATTTGGACATCGTGGACAAAGCTCGAGCAGTTCGGGCCATGCATACCTTCAGGGGGAAGGAAGTTCACCGGATGAAGATGTCATTGCATCATTTGCCGCACTTGTACTGGACGTGTCCAAACTAGAGGAAGGAAGGAGTATTTTCGAATGTGCCAAATGGTACACTCGAAATGTTTTTCCAACAAGCAAGGGAGATATACGTGGAGCCTTTTCATGCTATATCAAAGGGCAAGTGAAGCAATTATATTATCATGCTAATTGCAAAGGTAACTTCATTAAGCTAAGAGCTAGAGTCAATAGCATGATTGGACCGTGAAAATGTTGATATTTAAATATACTTTGCTAAGTATGTAATATGGCTTGTTTGGATTTGATGAAATTAATCTATCTATTATCTAGTCATATTTTATTTAGCCTTATGTTTTTTTTTTAATTTTTAGACACATTTTTAGTCTTGTAAACGCAATTTGAGGGAAGAAAACAAGTTGACAAAAAGAAATTAAAAATCAAACCTCAAAAATTGCAACCTCTTTTACGTGTCTAAAAGTAAAAAATTTTTAGGTCCAAAAAATTGTCAAACTCGTCAATTTGGCTAGTCAAAATAAAATAAAAAGAAAGAAAAATAAAAGGTTATTGTTTTTGACTGGACTAAGCCAAAATGTTCGGGTATAGGTTTTGGCATCATCAAAAAGGGGGAATTTGTTAGGAATAAAATGTAATAATTTTGATGAGCCAAATTTGTATTTTTAGAACCCCCATATTTTATTTTGAGTCTAGTTGTCTATTAGCCTAAGTCCCAAGTCAAGCCATAAAAGTCTACGAATTCTTAGCAAAATATACTTATCCAGAATGTTATTATTTGAGATTTATTTACCTTGGAAAACACCAAAGGATGAAGCGGTGAAGTGGATAAGGAACAAGGTGACTAAAGTCAGAGGTCACGAGTTTGAGATTTAGTCTTTACATTTTTGTGTAAGAGATAAAGAAGGGGACGACCAAGGGGCAGACTCGGATTAATCTACGAATTAATGTGAAATGCAACTAAAGCCATTCTGGGAATAAAGATTAAATCCAGAAATATTAACCAATGAGTTAATATGGTGTAGTGGTATAAGCTTGGAAGACAAATCTGATTGGGCTTGTGATCAAATCCCATTGGAAGCATATTTTAAAAGTATGACACATGTTAGGTGCATGCTACAATGTGGACACATGTCATACTAAAATTGACTACAAGTTTGGAAGCTTGTGGACATGATAAGAAAGATGCACGTGAATTCTTCTACACATCTTCTTTCTCATTTAAATATCTTGCTATGCATCTCAAATCATTTCAGAAGAAGAAATGGACGAAGATATAATTTTTACTCAAGCAAGAATCAGCAGAAAATCTTTTGGAAGATTTCATCATTTTGAATCCGTCAAGATAAGGTAATTATTTTTCGGAGAAGATTCAGCTGATGAGCCGATATGTATGACTTTTGAAGATTTGTCAGGTGAGGATTTTCAAACTCACTGTGGAAGCCCATCTCTTGCATTAAATCACCGCAATGCAAGTTGGCAATAATGTATAGCTGATCAAAATGAACGATCAAGATCAACTGATGCTACAACGGTAATATAACTTCTTCAGCTATATATACCAAGAAGACTTGACGACATGAAGTAGAGAAGGCAAGGCAATACAAAGAAAAGCAAAAATTCGAAATATCCATTTTTGAGCTTACACGAGAGATTCTTCAAGTCATTAGAAGAGAAATTTGTTTTCTCTTAAACTTACCTCTACTGTGTGTAGAAAGAGGGTTGAGTGTAGCTTTGTGCAAGATACTGCCCTGTTGAGTGTAGCTTTGTGCGAGACACTCGTGAGTGTAGCTTTGTGCGAGACACTCGTGGTTGCTGAGTGTAGCTGTGTGCGAGACGCTCGGTGGTGCTAAGTGTAGCTGGGTGCAAGACACTTAGTTGGTGTAGGAGTATAGCTTTGTGCAAGATACTCGGGAGTATAGCTTTGTGCGAGATACTCGGGATTGAGTGTAGCTGTGTGCAAAACACTCGGGAAGTGCCTGTGTGCACTTGATTCACTATTTGTATCTGGGTGAACGAGATAGTGAATTTTCTCCTTGGAGTGAAAGGAGAAGAGTGGATTAGGAGGATTACACCACCTCTGAACCACTATAAATTGCCTTTCTCTCATTTACTTACTGCTTTATTTATTATTGCATGCATACTAACCCATTTACTATTCGTCTTATTCATTTATCTTATTGATTGGGTTATGTGACTTTACAAGTGCATGCAGACACAATTCTATTTTGGATTCATTCATTGATTCACACGTGACATCACACACATGTTGAGTGAACCATCTCTTTAAATATTTTGTTGTCTTGCATGTTGAATATTTGACTGACCCATCTTATATTGTGCGAAATTATTCATCTGGGTTTAGTAGTTTTCACGTATGCATGTGAGCATAAATTTGCATACTGATTATTTGAGTCATACCAAGCATATTCATAATATTGCATGTGATATATCTCTTTGATTTTACGTAACACTTGGTTGTTTAAATTATTCCACTGCGCATCTAAGTTTCATATCTTGTTACTTAGAGTTGAAATTACCAAAGTGTTATTAATTGTGAAAAAAGTTTAAAAAGTCTATTCACCCCCCTCTAGACTTTTTACCACCCTATCGGAACCAACATAATCAAACATAAGGAATCCTCGAATTAGTATACAATCCCAAGGCACGCAGGCCCACTACTGAGCTACGACTAACTAAACTAAGCCCAAGGCTCTGACTTGCGCGCTCCAAAGCTAAAGCTCATCACCTGAAAAACATTCGGTATAACAACCGTCAGCGAATAATGCTAGTAACCCACTCCAACGCGTTAAGTACAATATAGGTAGATATAAGAAACTCATTTTGAAACTGGAATATATATATATATATATATATATATATATATATATATATATATATATATACTTACGAGACTCTAGTTTAAATCCAAGATCAAGACTCAAGGCATATAACAGACTCAATATCATAGAATAATAATAAGAATGCATCCTCCAACCTTATACCAAGACATAACAGTCAGATAGTCATGCAAATAACCAAGGCATTCAATACAATCAATTAGCAAGTAGTCAACAAAGCACACAATCCATCCTCTAACCTTATACCAAGTTCCAACCGTATAACTCCCCTCCGTCCTTATATCAGTTCCAACCTATACCTCCAGGCCACCCTTATATCCCCACCCCTTATACCTCCGGGCAACTACATGCCCCCACCGACGAACCCACCTTTCAAACACCAACATATCAAGATGGTGCCGCAGTGTCATTCAATGATCCGCAGCTCTAGTGCCAATATCAAGGGGTTAGCGCATATATCTCTAACATGACACCGCAGCACTTATAACCTGACCCATGCTCAACGGCAAGCTAGTCGAAGGTGGGTGTGTGCCTTTAGCACAGTCACCGTTATGGCCTGTACCTTTAGTACAATGACCGGGCACAAGTGGTGCCAACCGCCAACAGTTTATTTTCCACCAATCACAATCTCATCATCCTCATTATCATCATCATCAGTCACAGTGGCCATTGTGCAATGACCGCGATACTCATCATCATCAATCAACCAACACATAATCACATAACAAGAAAGACACAACAACAACGACACGTAATACACATAAAATCCTAGAACGATGCCTAAAACACCAAACGAGGACTCATACACGACAAACGGGGTACCGCGGGACACGGGGAAACATCAAACGGGGAAAAACACCACGAACCATACCAGGATTCCATCGGGTAGGTGGCGGGTGGTCCGCCAGCGGCGGGTTACTATTCCAGCGAGTGGCCGGCGGGCAGACCACCGCCCGCCGGCTGCCCGCTGGAACACTGAATGCGGGCAGCGGGTAGGTGGCGGGTGGTCAGTCCCCCCACATACCCCCCACTGATACACAGGCAACTTTATGGTCCCGAGATCCCTTGTGGAACCCGAATCCATGTCCAAACACATAACGACAACACCACATATTCAATTAACGGAATTAAACCAAGAATCACAACCAATACGTTTAAACACGATTCCTAAACATGCCAGGATCTAACATTAATCACATAACGGTTCAGGAGCATCAGGAACCACAAATACATCAAGAAATCTATATGCAAAGTCCTAAACACAAGTCCTAGGTTAGACTTAACACCCGTTCATGCATAGTCCCATCCAAATATGCCAAGAACGTCATAATACGAAATCCACGTTATAACCCTAGGGCTCTAGACATAATCAAAATACAAAATCGTTCATATAATTAATCATAGTATCAAGAACATCAAGATTATCACATAAACATCAAGATTATCATATAAACCATCAAGATTATCACATAAACACAATATAAACCATAGGCAAAGCTCTGTCAAGACTCAAGCACAGAATCATATATCAAAGGAGCCAATGAATAAGATATAGCAGGGAAAATAGGTTTTGTCGAGACATGGGTTACCTCTTAGCCTTAATTAATCCTCCCTTGGCTATTAAGGTTCTACCCTAAGATTTCCATCCGATTGATCTCCCTAGGCTTGGTGGTGGGGAATCTCTTGGGAATAATTTCGTGTAATATAACTATGGGTGGTAAGGGTTCTAATTGCCTTCTAATCCCCTATTTATAGAATCAAGAATCCTAATCAGAATCTGAATAGTAAAGGCCTACTTTCTTTATTCCTAACAGATACATAGGTCTAAGATTCCTAATTAGAATCTGACTAGTAATAGGCTTAAGACTCTAGTTTAGCAAGGGTCCACGATCCATGGTGGACCACATTAATTAATTAAAGGGAATCCTACTCAAATTAAATCCTTTTTAATTATCATTAACGGAATTAATTAAATAATTAATCTAGGATTAAAGGCCGTAACACGGGGTGTTACACCCTGGGTGGGAGAGACCTTCTGTAACACCCCGTGTTAAGATCCCTAAAACCAATTAATCATTTAACCAATTACCCAAAGGAAAGAATTAAATCACAATAATTAAATTAGGAGAGGCCCACCATAGTCCATGGGCCCTTATCCCTAAACCCAATCCTTAGTTCCAAAAGGAATAGAATTAGCAAGCCTATAATATTAGTTCCTAATTAGGACTCCTAAATATATAAATAGGGGACTTAAGAGGCACCTAGAAACGCCCCACCACAAGAATAACGCCCCACCACCCCAAAAGAGCTCCAAGAATCCCCTTAGAAGAAATCAAGAAAGCAAGAAAGCTTAAAGAAAGATCCTTCGTAGCCAAGGAATTAATTAAGGCTAAGAGGTAACCCATGTCTCAACAAAACCTATTTTCATAGCTATGATTTCCCCCGCAGGATTTTCCCATATTATTGTGTATTGATGATTTGTGATGTTATTATTGGTGATTGATGGGATAATTCCATGGGTGATCTTGATATCGGGAGATTCTTGATAACTATGGTGTTCTTAACGATTATGTGGAGTTCTTGATGATTATATGGTGTTCTTGATAATTGTATGGCGTTCTTGATGCTTATGTGTTATTGGTACCGAATCTTGTAATTAGAAGACGAACCGTATTCTTGTTGATGTAAAAGTAATTAGAACCCTAGGTTGATGTTCTTGTTGGCGTTCTTGATGCTTGTGTGATGTTCTTGATGCTTATGTGATATTCTTACCGAATCTTGTAATTAGAAGACGAATCGTATTCTTGTTGGCATAAAAGTGATTAGAACCCTAGGTTTTATCGTATGATATTATTATTGGTGTATTGGGTGGGGAAATCGAATGTTTGGGTGTCAATTATGTTTAGAAAAGCATGATAGGTTATGTGCCGTACGTTTCTCGTATTTGATCCGTTAATTGTCTACGTGTTGATCGTTAATTGCGTTGTAAGGTGTCTAAGCATGGTTTCGGGTTCCACAATGGTTCCCGGGGCGTTTTGTGTATAAAGAGTCAGTGGGGGGTAGGGGACCCGCCACCTACCCGCGGCCAGAAGGGGCGTCTCCGGCAGCGGGCAGCCGGCGGGCGGGCAGCTGCCCGCCGGCGACCCGCTGCCCGGAACAGTGTTTACCGGCGGGCAGCCGGCTGGTGGCCCCCCACCCACCGGCTACCCGCTGGAAATCTCCCCCATTCGGGACCCCGGCTTCCCCGTTTGATGTTTCCCCGATCCCCGTGGTGTCCCAACGGACTCCGTTCATCGTGCCGTGTCTAGTTTGATGTTTCGGGTACCGTTCGTAGGTTAATGAGTCTTATATATTGCATGCTAGTTGAATTGGTATCCCGTTGACCTAGGTGGAAGAAGTATGAACCCCTTAGGACCATTCTTAGTATGTGAAGGATCACGCATAGGTTTCGTTATACGCTTTCTCCCCCTTCCCAATGTGTTAATGTGGGTTGCATGTGCTTGCTATGTGTTATGTGTGCATGATACCCCAATTCGGTTGCGATCGGATTGGTTATTCCTGAGCTGCGGTTCAGAAGCTGGCTGCGGTCAAATTTACACTCTTGGGCTGCGGTCCACCGTTTGGTTGCGATCAAACGTTTCTACATGAGCTGCGGTTCATACTTTCCTGGCTGTGGTCAGATGACATACTCTTGGGCTGCGGTCCATTGTTTGGTTGCGATCAAACATTATGATGAGCTGCGGTTCATCGGTCGGTTGCGATCGACCCCTCCGTGTTGCGATATGGGGCAGGGTGCTGCGGGGCCGTGTCAGAGCTATATGTGCTGACCCTCATGTATGGGCATGCGATTGGTCTTGTGGCGCCAACAAAGTGTGCTATGTGATGAGATATGGATGAGTTGTGATTATGAGTATCTTGGGGGATGTGACTATGGGATTTATGCTGGAGATTGTTTATATTGGGTTATGATTATTAATTGTGCTCAGCTTTATCTGTCTTGCCTGTTGTGGATTGTATACGCTTGTTATAACTGTTGCTTGTGTCTAGCCTTATCTGTCGAGTCATTCCCGGTTTTAAAAGCTAGAGTTCGTAGGGTATATCTTCATGCTCAAAATGGTTTTCGTATATCTATATATATCTATATGTATTGTATTTCAACGCGTTGGAGTGGGTTACCAGCATCTCTCGCTGAACAGATATATTTTGCTTTCAGGCACAGAGGATTAGAGCACCGGAGCGCGCTAGACTGGAGCGTAGAAGTAGAGTAGTTTCACTTTCAGCCTGCGTGCCATGTTATGCATTTACATTTCGGAGAATATTAGTTAGATAGCCTGTGCACCCGGGTTCTCTAGCCCAGGTGTGGCATAGCACCCCGTACGCTTATGTGATACTTTGGGATTTAGTGAGATGTTATCCTTGTTATATAAGTTTTAAATGTTCTTGAAAATCTGGGGTGTTACAGTTGGTATCAGAGCCTAAGTTTGACCCTAGGATATGACTCTTAAAACCGGACTTTAGGACATTAGGCTTGAACTCTAGGTATTTAGGAACATAGGATGCGCGGTGAGATTGTGAAACCTACACATAAGCCCCCTCACTTTATTCCTTCCTTGTCTAAAGAAAACCTTCCCCCGCTTATCACGTCAAAGAAAGACGCCAATCTCTAATTTAATGTTCTTATAAAACATTGACTCAGAAAAACGACAGCATGGCACCCAACAGAAGACAATCGAGGACTCCGGAACCCACCACACACGACCCCCTGACCCAAACACTACAACAACTAACGCAAGTCGCCCAGGCACTAAGCGACGTAGCTCTTTGCAACCGCAGGCCCCCGCCTCCTCCATCAAACACGAACTCAGATGTCGCCCGACAAGTTTCAAACCATCGGCCGCCCACGTTCTCAGGAGAAGAGGACCCCGTGATCCTGGAGGAATGGATCCGGACCCTCGACAAGATTCTCGGGTTAGTAGAATGCCCAGAAGAACGTCGCGTAGAGATAGCCTCGTTCTACTTCGGGCACGAGGCCGATCTTTGGTGGATCCACGAGGGTCCCACTTACCAACAAGAACCGGGGTTCAACTGGGAAAACCTCAAAACACGACTACGAGAACGATTCTACCCAACACACGTGAAAGCATCCATGTACGAAGAGTTCCTCCATCTGAAACAAGGGACAGCCACCGTCATGGAATACCACAAGCGATTCCTCGAACTGGCGCGCTTCGCGCCAGAGCTAGTCCCCACCGAAGTAACCAAGATAGAAAGATTCATCTCGGGCCTCAACTTCGAAGCCCGAAAAGCACTAGTGGTAAGCCGACCTCGGACTCTCAACGAGGCTTACTCCAGTGCCGCCAATCTCTATCGAATCCAACTACTCCAGCGCGGGGTTCAGGAACAGATACGAAAAAGGAATACTGGAGGGGGAGCACCACCGGTAAAAAGAACAAGGAACGACACCAACACAAGACCAAGCAACCTGACCAACCAAAGACCGTCCCTAGGGAACAATGAAGCAAACCCAAGGAGCTTCCCTTGCCCAAAATGCAACAAAAGCCATAGAGGGAAAGATTGCATGGGCAATCCCTGGCGATGCTTCAACTGCGGGGAAGAAGGACACAAGGCCTTCCAGTGCGTTCAACCCCAAAGGCCACGCCCCACCACAACAGGTCAACACGGAGGCACCACCCACCAAGGGAACTACGGCGCTCCCGGGAAAATATTCGTCATGAGCCGCACTCAAGCCGACCTCGGGAACAAGAGCAACCTCGAGGAGGGGAACCTAACCCCAGAAGACGAGGATCACGCAAACCCCGCAGGAGAAAATCAAGAAGACGAATTCTGTCTAGGATAAATCGGCAATTCCTTGTAATCACCTCCATAGTAAAACTACTTATTTAGCGATTACTTCGGAATTATTATAAATAAAAGATTTGATCGAAATTCGATCCTGCCTATAAAGACGAAACCAAAAATTATATAACAAGCCAAGCCTCCCATCACTAGATGACGAAAGAGGGAAAAAGACAAAGACCACAACATCAAGAAAAGCCTAGTGTTACTAATGGGAATTAAACCCTTGACTTCCCACTCACAAGACCAAAGTCTTAACCACTAGACTAAGGGTGTTTCTTGAAACCTCAAGGGAACACTCCCTTGTTAAAGCCCCTACAAATCCCTAAAACCCACAAAATCCCCAAATCAAAAACCCTTCTTCTTCCTCTTCTTCTTCTTCTTCTCCCTCACCTTCTCCCCTTCCCTCTCCTACACACCTCCCCGCCACCCCAAATACCGAACCAGCAGCCCCATTTGATCGCCGCCCACGGCCGGAGCCGCCATCGACCGCCCAGACGGCGCCCCACCGCACGCCGACCTCGCTGCTGGAGGACGCCCGCGACGCCAGCACCGCCCGCCACCTGCCCGAGCTCCACCCGCTGCCACCACTGCCCGACGCCACCGAAAACCACCGCCCCACCTCGCCAAGCCAACACCGGAGCCCAGTCGCCGCCGCCTCCCTCGCAACAGAGCCGCACCGCCAAAGACCGCCGGAAAAATACACCGGAGCCCCGCCGCAGCCCCGCCGGAAAGTCGCCGGAAAAACTCGCCGGAAAGCGTCACCATGAAGCGAAGCATCACAATGCCAAAGAAACCCCTCGGGACCCGTACCCCGGAATGGAGCAACGCCGATTACACCGTAATCGGAGGTAAAGCCCTTGAACTCGACCAATTTTCTCCGGGATCAGGGCTATCCTGGGCAAGTCTGCCCAGGGCTGGCGCACAGGGCCTCCAAATTTTGGGGGCCCCATATTAAAAAAAAAAATAGTGTATATATATATACCGCAGTTGCAGCGTACAACAACTCAACAAAGCAAGTAACTGTAGCGACAAACTCAAATCCTACCCTAAATCCCTAAATCCTAATCTAGCAGCAGTGAACAAACATAAACACAGTCACACAGAGCGACAGACAATTTCCCTAGGTAATTGAAGAAATTTTAATATTAAATTTGAGTTATTGACTATTGAGGCTGCTAATTCTTTAATATGAGTAGTAATTTAATTATTAAAATATTTAATTTGGTTGTTTATTTGTATTTTTTTTATTTTTGACGTCTTCTAGACAGTGTAATTTTGTGAATTGATGCAAAGACGAAAGACTCAACTAGTGTGCTACCGATTCTTCAATTCTTTTTTTATCATACAAATTTTCAAGTTCTTCAATTTTCTTGACAGGTAATTAAAATTACGTATTGTTTCATAATTCTTCTTTATATTTTATTTACATGACTTAATAATTCTGATTTCAGAATAATATATTCAAGAATTCGTTTCTTGATTAATTATTTATTGATAGAGTTTCTAAATAAATTTTTATTTTTTTCTTAGGATTTTATGTGTTCTAGAAAATATTTATGTGGGTTTGAGAAGCATAAAAAGAAAAAAAGAATTGAGCAACTAACTCAATCTCAAAAGGGAGCTCTTGAAAATTCATTACATAAAAAAAGAAAAAAAAAAAAAAAAAAAAAAACTCAAATAGATGAGCAAAAAGATGATGCCAAAAAAAAAAAAAAAAGCTGTTAGATGTTAATCTCCATATAAAAGATCAAGATGATTGTGAGATTGGAAAAAATTTAAATGATATTGTGTACAACGATGATATGTATCACTGTGACAATGAAAATAATAAGAATGTTGATAGTTGTTTAGATGATGTTAGTCACAGTGATAAACCAAATGATTCGCTTTTATTTGATATATATTACCCAAGAAATTGGGATGCCATTGATTCTAAATTAATAGATATTCTTGTGAAAGATGGTACTAAAAGAGATTTATCGATAAATAAAGATTCTAAAGATAAATTCTTTATAAGATTTTCATATGCATTTTACACAAGATATTTGCCACTTTTTAAATGAAACTTTAGATGTATTTTTTATACAATATTTATGATCTGAAATTTTGACACAACTTTTTAAACAACTGTTATTTATATACAGAAATTACTTGATAAAAGGGGTCCAAATTAAGATATTGCACAGGACCCCAATTTTTATTGGAACGGCCCTGTCCGGGATTGGTTGACATGCTTAAACACCAAGGGCTTTTGGATACGTACCTCACCATCAAGGGGGATACTTACCCCGAATTGGTGAAAGAATTCTATCAACATCTTATAGCCACCAAACGGGGTGATAAGCTAGAAATCACCACCAAGGTCCGCGGCAAGGAAATTATACTCTCCGAAGGCCGGTTGGCCAAGCTTTTGAAATTGACCACCACGGGTGTGTCAAGCTATGACCGAAAGGGGTGGATTGATACCCAAAACACGGGGTACAAGGACTACCTCGGGTACCTCCTCGGGAAAGAGGAAGGATTCACCTCGGCCACACGATCGAATAGAAAGTGGCTATCGGCGGAACAAAAGATATTGGTTATGATTGTAACCGATAGCCTCTTGCCCACGAACAATAAAAGCAAGAACGTGGGGAGTTTAGAGTGCACCTTTGCCTACTTCTTGAAACACAAAATCAAGTTCAACCTGCCGGCCCTCATGCTAAAACACATGGAGTTTTGCAAATCAAGCAACCGACTTAGCCTACCCTACAGGATGATCCTAAGTTGGATCATGGAGAAAAAGGGGGTGGACCTAAGCCACACCTCGGTCAAGACCGCAAATGGCATGGTCTTTAACGCCCAGAACCTACGCCGCAATGATATCTACTACACCGAGGGAGGACATTTCCTCACCCTCGAAGAAATTTGCCAAAAGCCCGAGGATGAACGAAGAGAATTGGTCGACCAATTAGACATTTCCAACAAGTAGCTCAAACGAGCAATGCAAGATTGCGGAATCCTGGAGGGAAATGAGGACCAGGAGGAGGATGACGAACCCAACCCGTCGGTGCAACCACGATCAGGAGGGAACCCAAGGGAGCAAAACGAGGACTCAATCAATGAACGCATACTCGCACAGCTCAACCGGCAAAACCAAATCATGGAGGAAGGGTTCTCATCCTAGATCCGTACGACACGCGCACTAGATCAGAGGGTGGCAGCAATTGAGGCCACCTTGGGCACTCGCGGGGCGTCCAGCTCAGGAGCAGGAGACCGAGGTAGACCCAAAACCTTTCTATCACAACACCACCAGAAATCCAGTCTACCCCAGCTAAGGCAAAATGTGGGGCCACATTCCTAACCAGGAGGCCAAGATGCGGAATGCCTAGGGGGTGAAAGAATGGATTAACACACCGGGCTTCGGGGACGAAGCCCCTCGTAAGGGGGGGAGAGTGTAACACCCCGTGTTACGATCCCTAAAACCAATTAATCATTTAACCAATTACCCAAAGGAAAGAATTAAATCACAATAATTAAATTAGGAGAGGCCCACCATAGTCCATGGGCGCTTATCCCTAAACCCAATCCTTAGTTCCAAAAGGAATAGAATTAGCAAGCCTAGAATATTAGTTCCTAATTAGGACTCCTAAATATATAAATAGGGGACTTAAGAGGCACCTAGAAACGCCCCACCACCCCAAAGGAGCTCCAAGAATCCCCTTAGAAGAAATCAAGAAAGCAAGAAAGCTTAAAGAAAGATCCTTCGTAGCCAAGGAATTAATTAAGGCTAAGAGGTAACCCATGTCTCAACAAAACCTATTTTCATAGCTATGATTTCCCCCGCAGGATTTCCCCATATTATTGTGTATTGATGATTTGTGATGTTATTATTGGTGATTGATGGGATAATTCCATGGGTGATCTTGATATCGGGAGATTCTTGATAACTATGGTGTTCTTAACGATTATGTGGAGTTCTTGATGATTATATGGTGTTCTTGATAATTGTATGGCGTTCTTGATGCATATGTGTTATTTGTACCGAATCTTGTAATTAGAAGACGAACCGTATTCTTGTTGATGTAAAAGTAATTAGAACCCTAGGTTGATGTTCTTGTTGGCGTTCTTGATGCTTGTGTGATGTTCTTGATGCTTATGTGAAATTCTTACCGAATCTTGTAATTAGAAGACGAATCGTATTCTTGTTGGCATAAAAGTGATTAGAACCCTAGGTTGTATCGTATGATATTATTCTTGGTGTATTGGGTGGGGAAATCGCATGTTTGGGTGTCAATTATATTTAGAAAAGCATGATAGGTTATGTGCCGTACGTTTCTCGTATTTGATCCGTTAATTGTCTACGTGTTGATCGTTAATTGTGTTGTAAGGTGTCTAAGCATGGTTTCGGGTTCCACAATGGTTCCCGGGGCGTTTTGTGTATAAAGAGTCAGTGGGGGGTAGGTGGGGGGGTAGGGGACCCGCCACCTACCCGCGGCCAGAAGGGGCGTCTCCGGCAGCGGGCAGCTGCCCGCCGGCGACCGGCAGCCCGGAACAGTGTTTACCGGCGGGCAGCCGGCGGGTGGCCCCCTAACCACCGGCTACCCGCTGGAAATCTCCCCCATTCGGGACCCCGGCTTCCCCGTTTGATGTTTCCCCGATCCCCGTGGTGTCCCAACGGACTCCATTCATCGTGCCGTGTCTAGTTTGATGTTTCGGGAACCGTTCGTAGGTTAATGAGTCTTATATATTGCATGCTAGTTGAATTGGTATCCCGTTGACCTAGGTGGAAGAAGTGTGAACCCCTTAGGACCATTCTTAGTATGTGAAGGATCACGCATAGGTTTCGTTATACGCTTTCTCCCCCTTCCCAATGTGTTAATGTGGGTTGCATGTGCTTGCTATGTGTTATGTGTGCATGATACCCCAATTCGGTTGCGATCGGATTGGTTATTCCTGAGCTGCGGTTCAGAAGCTGACTGCGGTCAGATTTACACTCTTGGGCTGCGATCCACCGTTTGGTTGCGATCAAACGTTTCTACATGAGCTGCGGTTCATACTTTCCTGGCTGTGGTCAGATGACATACTCTTGGGCTGCGGTCCACTGTTTGATTGCGATCAAACATTATGATGAGCTGCGGTTCATCGGTCTGTTGCGATCGACCCCTCTGTGTTGCGATACGGGGCAGGGTGCTGCGGGGCCGTGTCAGAGCTATATGCGCTGACCCTCATGTATGGGCATGCGATTGGTCCTGTGGCGCCAACAAAGTGTGCTATGTGATGAGATATGGATGAGTTGTGATTATGAGTATCTTGGGGGATGTGACTATGAGATTTATGCTGGGGATTGTTTATATTGGGTTATGATTATTAATTGTGCTCAGCTTTATCTGTCTTGCCTGTTGTGGATTGTATACGCTTGCTATAACTGTTGCTTGTGTCTAGCCTTATCTGTCGAGTCATTCCCGGTTTTAAAAGCTAGAGTTCGTAGGGTATATCTTCATGCTCAAAATGGTTTTCGTATATCTATATATATCTATATGTATTGTATTTCAACGCGTTGGAGTGGGTTACCAGCATCTCTCGCTGAACAGATATATTTGGCTTTCAGGCACAGAGGATTAGAGCACCGGAGCGCACTAGACTGGAGCGTAGAAGTAGAGTAGTTTCCCTTTCGGCCTGCGTGCCATGTTATGCATTTACATTTCGGAGAATATTAGTTAGATAGCCTGTGCACCCGGGTTCTCTAGCCCAGGTGTGGCATAGCACCCCGTACGCTTATGTGATACTTTGGGATTTAGTGAGATGTTATCCTTGTTATATAAGTTTTAAATGTTCAAGGCTTTTTATAATTGTTTAAGTGCTGATTTTGGTGATTAAATTAGGCCCAAATCAGCCCTATTATATTTGGTCATCATTAATTTAAATTGTTTGGCATAAAAGAGAAAACACTAGTTGTATTTAGAAAGGATTCCTTAAATCCTTTTCTAAATAAAACTCTGTTTACTTGTTTTCTAGATTAGGTTTAGGACTCTTTTTTCCATTGTATTTAGAATTATAATGCTGCCCCTATACCTATAAATAGGGCACATCCATATCAGTTTCAGGGAGACTTCAATTCAATAAAATTCTTAAGTTTTTCTTTACACTTGTGTAAGAAACCTTATAGCTTAATTGTGGACTCAATTAGTGGCTAGTCGTGGACTCGACTAGCAAATTGATTCGTGGACTCGAATCAATCTTACTTTCTTCAAACTTAGATTTAGGTTCGTGGACTCGTTCTTGAATCGAAGGAAACTAGATCCGACTCTAGTTGATTGAAGATTGCTTCATCGAGGTACTTGAAGCTACAATGGGATTCTTCCAAGTCTTTGAGGATTCGAGACAAAGGGTTTCTCGTGAGGTTTAAGGTATTTCGATCCATCTCTATCTTACATTGAGAGCAATTCTTGGGACAATACTCATCTTATTTGAATCTTGGACTAGGTTCATATCAATTTGGTATTCAGAGCCTAGGTTTATCCCATTATCATTAGAAATTTGGTTTCTTTGGTTCCCTAGGTTTATCTCGTTCTTATCTTACATACTACTTTTATTCGTGTCTTATTCATTAAAAACCCCCAAAAAATATTTCCTTTGCATTCTTGATTATTTTCTTGAATCTTGATACATGTTCTTTAGTTTCTTAAAACCAATCCCGAAATAGTTCTCCATTTTTCCAGTCCAATATCAACGAGACCTCACACCTCCTAAGCAACATATTACCATATATTGTGTCAAGAAAATAACCCCATCTCACCCATACCTATATCCAAAGCGCATTTACGCGCAATCACGTCGCAATCACATCCTATCCAGATTTTCGCGTTCTGTGACCAGTTTCAAAGAATGACCTATATCTCAAGATCCACTGGTTAGTTTAATATGAAATTTTTATATGTTTTATATATCTTCTGGGGCGTTCTTTGGATATATTATACACGTGCTAATTCCTTACGGTTATTGAGATATTCATCTTCGAAGTAAGGACAGAGTTTCTGTTTTTCTGGGTGATTCTTGAAATTCTTGATTCTGTTTTGAAGGTGTTGTGTGGATCCTCTTGGTCCGAAATTTTTGTTGATATTTACAGTAGTTATTTGGAGGTTACTTATCAAAAAAATCAAAAAAAAAATCAAAAAAATTTGAAAAAAAAAAAAAAACAAAAAAGAGAAAGCAATAAAGAAGAAGAATAAGGTTGGGAAAAGAATCTGGTTGGTAGGAGAATTTTGGAGGGAAAATGAAGGGGAAAAGTATAAGGTTGGAAGGAGTTGTTGATACATTCCTATTTGGTTGTGGTACACTTGAACCACTTTTACATTCTATTTGTGTCTATCTTCTGATATTGGTCCTGCATATCTTTCTGCCATACTTCTTTCTCTGCTTCCCTTTTTCTTACAAATCTTGCTTAGTTTCTTTGCTTGTATTGTCCTTTTTTCTTTGCTTCTTGCTCTCAATTTTATTACCTACCTCACGATACACCTTACTCTCAAAGGCTTGTGAAGTTTTCCAAGGTACGTTTTCTTGAACTTTGAGGTTGAATCCATATCAACTTGAGTTCCGGACTAGAATTTTCCTTTTTGGAAAAAGGCTTGTGAGAGTATCTGCCACCTTAAGTGATACACGAGTGGAGTGTGTGTTTGTAAGAGTGTATAGTGCACCCCCAGAGCCATATAATCCACCTCTTACCTGCGAGCTG
The DNA here is from genome assembly GCF_001879475.1 of Ipomoea nil. NCBI lineage: Eukaryota > Viridiplantae > Streptophyta > Magnoliopsida > Solanales > Convolvulaceae > Ipomoea > Ipomoea nil. The sequence goes on along the minus strand of NW_017619182.1, from coordinate 517,705 downwards.
AGAATAGTGAGGGAGCGATCCAACTTTTTGGTTTCACTAACGTGATTACTCACACATCTTATTTTTATTTTTGGTAATTTTTTTTTCCTATATAGATGGCTGATCAAGTTCCAAATCTTCCCCAGGCATTAGAACAAAAGATAGACAGTTTACTCAAACGAATGAATAATTTGGAGCAACGCTCACACCAAGTGCAACCACCACACAATGATGAGCGACACCTGCCACCGGCAGGAATAGTGGATCCTAGATGTCAAAGGATCCAGCAGCGTAATGCGGAGTTAGGAAACATTTAACATGAAATTCCTAACTTCACCGATGAGAAAGGACCTACTGAATACATAGAATGGGAGAATGCTGTTGAAACTCTTTTCCATTTAAAGCACTACTCTGATTTTACAAAAATTAGGCTAGTTGCTACATCTTTTAAGGGTTATGCATTATCTTGGTGGAGAAAAAGAAATGGAGAGAGAGTTGCTAATTTTATTCCTTATGAATCTTGGGTTCAAGTGAGGGAAGATATGCGCCTAACCTTTCGTCCTAAATTGTTTTTGTATGATCTTGAAAGAAAATTGCAGGGAACGTGCAAGGAACAAAGTCAGTTGATGAGTACCACCAAACTATAAATATTTTGCTTAAACAGGGAAACATACATGAAGAAGAGACAAAAACTGTTGCTCGTTTTGTACATGGATTGAACTTAGAAATTCGATGTGGAATGAGTATTCAGAGATATGACACCCTTTATGATGCCTTGTATGTTGCACGTGAATTTGAGGCAAAAATTAAAGAGATGAAAATGCACAAGTCCAACAATATTGCATCAAGATGGAACAACACTTGTTCCACCCTTCAAAGGCGTGATGAAAATCCTCCTCCAAGAGATGATTCACGAGACAACGGTAAGGAAAAGGTAAGTGAGGTAGTGACGCCTCAACATGATAGAGAAATGATTTGTTATAGATGTAATGGGAGAGGCCACATAGCACACAATCTGAAAAATTTACTTCTTGTCTTGAATCTGAGGATGAGGTATGTGACCATTTTGAAACCCCCAATGAACATGTTGAGGGAGAACATTTCATACCTTTAGATTTTGATTCTAAATATGCTAATAGTGAGTCTAGTCATACTGTTGTTGTTAAGGAGGTTTTGAATGTTCACCCTTTAAAAGAAGATGAGTCTCAAAGAGAAAATATATTTTGTACTAAAGGGTCAATTAGAGAGAATGCTTATGCTTTGGTAATAGATTCTAGAAGTGGCACAAATATGGCTAGTGCAGTTATGGGTAAATTTCTCCAGTTACCTTTGCTTAATCATCCAAATGCTTATTGTTTGCAATGGTTAACTGATGCAGGAGAAGCTAGAGTAACCAAATAGGATCTTATTCCTTTATCTATTAACAGTTACTCTGATGAAATCTTGTGTGATAATATCCCAATGCAGGCTGCTCATATCTTGTTAGGTAGACCATGGCAATTTGACAGAAAAATAAGTTATGATGGAATGAGGAACACTTATGTGTTTCACATGAATGGAGTTACATATGTCTTGCCTCGTTTGTATCCTAAACAAGTAGAAGAAATTCAATTGACATTGATGCAAGCTCTCAAACCAGCCTCAAAGAAGGAAGAAATCAAAGAGAGAAAAGTGGAACCTCCATGTTTGGAATTGCAATCACCACTCCAATCCTCTAACTCAGTTTGTAGCCAAACAAAGGGACCACAATCAGTGATACAGTGGAAAGGACCAGCCCAAGGTGTCAAAGTGCAACCTCTCTTGGTCACTACAAATAATATTAAGCAAGAGAAAAGAAGGGGAGTAACTATTTATTCACTTTTATTTCAAAAGCATGCATTTAAATTCTCTAGATTTTTTTGCCATAATGATCTACTTGCTAGATGTGTTAGAAATTTGTTTGCCGCCATACATCCAAGATTCCTTAATTTCGATTTTACTAAAACTTTATTTGATAGAGATAAGGAATCACTTGGAAGTTATAAGGCACATTTGAAAACTTCTTATGGCAAATACTACTTGCTCAAGGGGTTTTGGTTCAAAGTCAATGGGATTGGCACTTTTTGCTTTGTTTTGGGCAATGTTTTAATTGTTGATTCACATAAGGGACATTTTGATTTTCCAAAGAGTGATGATGTTTTGCATGGAAATTTTCATTGGCCAAAGAAGAAAAAAGATGTAGAATCTTATGTTCAGAATTGTGCTACTTACCACCATAATACATCTAAATCATTACTTGATATTTCCATGAATTTTCTGTTTGATTTCACCTTAAGCTCTAGGAGGAAAGATTTTGTGCTTTTTGACAATTCAAAGAAGATGCCAAAATTTAATATGTCTCTTTTTGTTGAATTATTACCATCCAGAATGTTTTTTTTTTTTTTTTGAAAAACAGGTTCATCTTATTTATAAACAAAACGGGAACCGAACAGAGTCTTGCCAAGGCCCAAAAGTGACCAAGGCACAAGAAAAGAAAGGACAAGGCCCAAAAGTGACCATGTCAACAAATAAAACAAGAAGGACAAGAATGCTTAAATTCCATAATGTGTCATTAGACTTAATTGCCTTACTTGTTGATTATAGGATGATGATTGGAGCGACTCGTGTCAAGCATGCCAAGAAAAAGTTCCATGAGCGTCATAAAACACAAAGTGATCTTGCTAATTTGTCTTTCATTGAAGATTTGGATTCAAGGACGGATCCTTTTCAAGAAGGGGAGAATAATAAGAACCGGTACACATGGAATCCAATAAGGGTCTATATTGGGCTCATCACAAGGCCCATAACTACATCCTTAAAGAATCATTGGTGGAAAAAACAAAAAGGCCCAATAATAATTCCATTCGATAGAGGAAAGTATTATATTGGCCCATTTCAAGTGATATCATGGATCGAAGACAATGCTTACAAGATTCGAGGTCGAATCATTTTCAAGAAGGGGAGGATGATGCGGCCCAACATAATGAAGATCCGTCAAGAGTACCAATTGGGCAAATCACAAGGCCCAAGTCCAAACGATTAAGACAACTCTTCATTGGTGATATTCAAAGATGGTGGAAATCCAAGTCAAGTCCATTTGCAAAAGATGAAGAACAATTCAAGTCATTTTATAATTGTTTAAGTGCTGATTTTGGTGATTAAATTATGCCCAAATCAGCCCTATTATTTTTGGTCATCATTAATTTAAATTGTTTGGCATAAAAGAGAAAACACTAGTTGTATTTAGAAAGGATTCCTTAAATCCTTTTTTAAATAAAACTCTGTTTACTTGTTTTCTAGATTAGGTTTAGGACTCTTTTTTCCATTGTATTTAGAATTATAATGCTGCCCCTATACCTATAAATAGGGAACATCCATATCAGTTTCAGGGAGACTTCAATTCAATAAAATTCTTAAGTTTTTCTTTACACTTGTGTAAGAAACCTTATAGCTAATTGTGGACTCAATTAGTGGCTAGTCGTGGACTCGACTAGCAAATTGATTCGTGGACTCGAATCAATCTTACTTTCTTCAACCTTAGATTTAGGTTCGTGGACTCGTTCTTGAAACGAAGGAAACTAGATCCGACTCTAGTTGATTGAAGATTGCATCATCGAGGTACTTGAAGCTCCAATGGGATTCTTCCAAGTCTTTGAGGATTCGAGACAAAGGGTTTCTCGTGAGGTTTAAGGTATTTCAATCCATCTCTATCTTACATTGAGAGCAATTCTTGGGACAATACTCATCTTATTTGAATCTTGGACTAGATTCATATCAGTGACACATTTGTTTTCGTTTGCCTTTATGATAAGTGCATCAGCGCCTCCAGGGATCTTGATGTCGAAGGCATGGTCTTGGACTCTGTAAGCCATTTGGTAGTGAAGTGTGGCTTCAATACCATCAGCACTGATGATATGAATCTAGTCCAAGATTCAAATAAGATGAGTATTGTCCCAAGAATTGCTCTCAATGTAAAGATAGAGATGGATCGAAATACCTTAAACCTCACGAGAAACCCTTTGTCTCGAATCCTCAAAGACTTGGAAGAATCTCATTGTAGCTTCAAGTACCTCGATGATGCAATCTTCAATCAACTAGAGTCGGATCTAGTTTCCTTCGATTCAAGAACGAGTCCACGACCCTAAATCTAATGCTGAAGAAAGGAAGATTGATTCGAGTCCACGAATCAATTTGCTAGTCGAGTCCACGACTAGCCACTAATTGAGTCCACAATTAGCCATAAGGTTTCTTACACAAGTGTAAAGAAAAACTTAAGAATTTTATTGAATTAAAGCCTGTTTAAAACTGATATGGATGTGCCCTATTTATAGGTATAGGGCAGCATTGTAATCTAAATACAATGGGAAAAAGAGTCCTAAACCTAATCTAGAAAACAAGTAAATAGAGTTTTATTTAGAAAAGGATTTAAGGAATCCTTTCTAAATACAGCTAGTGTTTTCTCTTTTATGCCAAACAATTTAAATTAATGATGACCAAAAATAATAGGGCTGATTTGGGCCTAATTTAATCACCAAAATCAGCACTTAAACAATTATAAAAAAGCCTTGAGTTCTTCATATTTTGCAAATGGGCTTGACTTGGATTTCCACCATCTTTGAACATCACCAATGAAGAGTTGCCTTAATTGTTTGGACTTGGGCCTTGTGATTGGCCCAATTAGTACTCTTAATGGATCTTCATATGGTGGGCCGCATCATCCTCCCCTTCTTGAAAATGATTCGACCTCGAATCTTGTAAGCATTGTCTTCGATCCATGATATCACTTGAAATTGGCCACTATAATATTTTCCTCTATCGAATGGACTTATTATTGGTCTTTGTTGTTTGTTCCACCAATGATGTTTTAAGGTCGTAGTTATGGGCCTTGTGATGAGCCCACTATTTACCCACACTGGATTCCATGTGTACTGGTTCCTATTATTCTCCCATTCTTGAAAAGGATTCGTCCTCGAATCCAAATCTTCAGTGAAAGACAAGGTAGCAAGCTCACTTTCTGTTTTATCACGCTCATGGAACTTTTTCTTGGGATGCTTGACACGAGTCGCTCCAATCTTCATCCTACAATCAACAAGTAAGGCAATTAAGTCTAATGACACATCAGGGAATTTAAACATTCTGGATGGTAATAATTCAACAAAATAAGACATATTAAATTTATGCATCTTATTTGAATTGTCAACAAGCACAAAATCTTTCCTCCTAGAGCTTAAGGTAAAATCAAACAGAAAATTCATGGAAATATCAAGTAATGATTTAGATGTATTATGGTGGTAAGTAACACAATTCTGAACATAAGATTCTACATCTTTTTTCTTCTTTGGCCAATGAAAATATTCATGCAAAACATCATTACTCTTTAGAAAATCAAAATGTCCCGTATGTGAATCAACAATTAAATCATTGCCCAAAACAAAGCAAAAAGTGTCAATCCCATTGACTTTGAACCAAAACCCCTTGTGCAAGTGGTATTTGCCATAAGAAGTTTTCAAATGTGCCTTATAACTTCCAAGTGATTCCTTATCTCTATCAAATAAAGTTTTAGTAAAATCAAAATTAAGGAATCTTGGATGTATTGATGCAAACAAATTTCTAGCACATCTAGCAAGGAGCTCATTAATAGAAACATGACAAACAAATCTAGAGAATTTTAATGCATGCTTTTGAAATAAAAATGAGTAAATAGTTACTCCCCTTCTTTTCTCTTGCTTAATATCCTTTGTAGTTACCAAGAGAGGTTGCACTTTGACACCTTGGGCTGGTCCTTTCCACTGTATCACTGATTGTGGTCCCTTTGTTTGGCTACAAACCGAAATAGAAGATTGGAGTGGTGATTGCAATTCCAAACATGGAGGTTCCACTTTTCTCTCTTTGATTTCTTCCTTTGATGCTGGTTTGAGAGCTTGCATCAATGTCAATTGAATTTCTTCTACTTGTTTAAGATACAAACGAGGCAAGACATATGTAACTCCATTCATGTGAAACACATAAGTGTTCCTCATTCCATCATAACTTATTTTTCTGTCAAATTGCCATGGTCTACCTAACAAGATATGAGCAGCATGCATTGGGATATTATCGCACAAGATTTCATCAGAGTAACTGTTAATAGATAAAGGAATAAGAGCCTGTTTGGTTACTCTAGCTTCTCCTACATCAGTTAACCATTGCAAACAATAAGGATTTAGATGATTAAGCAAAGGTAACTGAAGAAATTTAACCATAGTTGCACTAGCCACATTTGTGCAACTTCTAGAATCTATTACCATAGCACACACATTCTCTCTAATTGACCCTTTAGCACAAAATATATTTTCTCTTTGAGACTAATCTTCTTTTAAAGGGTGAACATTCAAAACCTCCTTAACAACAACAATATGACTAGACTCACTATCAACATATTTAGAATCAGAATCTAAAGGTATGGATGGTTCTCTCTCAACATGTTCATTGGGGGTTTCAAAATGGTCACAAACCTCATCCTCAAATTTGTATTCAAGACAAGAAGTAAAATTTTCAGATTGTGTTGTTATCTTAACTACCCTCTTGTTAGGGCAATCACGAGCTATGTGGCCTCTCACATTACATCTATAACAAATCAATTCTCTATCATGTTGAGGCCTTACTGCCTCACTTACCTTTTCCTTACCTTTGTCTCGTGAATCATCTCTTGGAGGAGGATGTTCATCACGCCTTTGAGGGGTGGAACAAGTGTTGTTCCATCTTGATGCACCATTTTTGGACTTGTACATTTTCATCTCTTTGATTTTTGCCTCAGATTCACGTGCAGCATACAGGGCATCATAAAGGGTGTCATATCTCTGAATACTCATTCCACACCGAATTTCTAAGTTCAATCCATGTACGAAACGAGCAACAGTTTTTGTCTCTTCTTCATGTATGTCTCCCTGTTTAAGCAAAATACTTATAGTTTGGTAGTACTCATCAACTGACTTATTTCCTTGCACCGTTCCCGGCAATTTCCTTTCAAGATCATTGAAAAAAGATTTAGGACGAAAGGTTAGGCGCATATCTTCCCTCACTTGAACCCAAGATTCATAGGGAATAAAATTAGCAACTCTTTCTATATTTCTTTTTCGCCACCAAGATAATGCATACCCCTTAAAAGATGTAGCAACTATCCTAATTTTTGTAAGATCAGAATATTGCTTTAAATAAAAAAGAGTTTCAACAGCATTCTCCCATTCTATGTATTCGGTAGGTCCTTTCTCACCGGTGAAGTTAGGAATTTCATGTTTAATGTTTCCTAACTCCGCATTACGCTGCTGGATCCTTTGACATATAGGATCCACTCTTCCTACTGGTGGCAGGTGTCGCTCATCATTGTGTGGTGGTTGCACTTGCTGTGAGCGTTGCTCCAAATTATTCATTCGTTTGAGTAACCTGTCTATCTTTTGTTCTAATGTCTGGGGAAAGTTTGGAACTTGATCAGCCATCTGTATAGGAAACAAAATATCTATAAAAAAAAAAAAACAAGAAGATGTGTGAGTAATCACGTTAGTGAAGCCAAAAAGTTGGCTCGCTCCCTCACTATTCTCAGCTCGCAGGTAAGAGGTGGATTATATGGCTCTGGGGTGAACTACACACTCTTACAAATACACACTCCACTCGTGTATCGCTCAAGGTGGCAGATACTCTCACAAGCCTTTTTCAAAAAGGAAAATTCTAGTCCGGAACTCAAGTTGGTATGGATTCAACCTCAAAGTTCAAGAAAACGTACCTTGGAAAACTTCACAAGCCTTTGAGAGTAAGGTGTATCGCGAGGTAGGTAATAAAATTGAGAGCAAGAAGCAAAGAAAAAGGACAATACAAGCAAAGAAACTAAGCAAGATTTGAAAGAAAAAAAGGAAACCAAAGAAGGAAGTATGGCAGAAAGATATGCAAGACCAATATCAAAAGATAGAGACAAATAGAATATAAAAGAGGTTCACGTGTACAACAACCAATTAGGAATCTATCAAGAACTCCTTCCAACCTTATACTTTTCCCCTTCCTTGTCCCTCCAAAATTCTCCTACCAGCCAAATTCTTTCCCCAACCTTATTCTTCTTCTTTATAGCTTTCTCTTTTTTTTTTTTTGCTTTTTTTTTTTCAACTTTCTTGAATTTTTTTTTGATTTTTTTGATAAGTAACCTCCAAATAACTACTGTAAATATCAACAAAAATTTCGGACCAAGAGGATCCACACAACCCCTTCAAAACAGAACCAAGAATTTCAAGAATCACCCAGAAAAACAGAAACGCAGACCTTAATTCGAAGATCAATATCTCAATGACGGAAAGGAATTAGCATGTGTATAATATACCAATAGAATGCCCAAGAAGAGATCTAAAACATATCAAAATTTCAGATAAAACTAACCAGTGGATCTCGAGATATAGGTCAATCTTTGAAACTGGTCACAGAACGCGGAAATCTGGACAGGGTGTGATTGCGACGTGATTGCGCGTAAATGCGCTTTGGATATAGGTAAGGGTGATATGTGGTTGTTTTCCTGACAGAATTTGTGATAATATGGTGCTTAGGAGGTGTGAGGTCTCGTTGATATTGGATGGTAAAAAAGGAGAACTTTTTTCGGGATTATTTTTCAAGAAACTGGACAACATGTATCAAGATTCAAGAACACAATCAAGAATGCAAAGGAAAATTTTTTTGGGGGGTTTTTAATGAATAAGACACGAATAAAACTAGTATGTAAGATAAGAACGAGATAAACCTAGGGAACCAAAGAAACCAAATTTCTAATGATAATGAGATAAACCTAGCTCTGATACCAAATTGATATGAATCTAGTCCAAGATTCAAATAAGATGAGTATTGTCCCAAGAATTGCTCTCAATGTAAAGATAGAGATGGATCGAAATACCTTAAACCTCACGAGAAACCCTTTGCCTCGAATCCTCAAAGACTTGGAAGAATCTCATTGTAGCTTCAAGTACCTCGATGATGCAATCTTCAATCAACTAGAGTCGGATCTAGTTTCCTTCGATTCAAGAACGAGTCCACGACCCTAAATCTAAGGCTGAAGAAAGGAAGATTGATTCGAGTCCACGAATCAATTTGCTAGTCGAGTCCACGACTAGCCACTAATTGAGTCCACAATTAGCCATAAGGTTTCTTACACAAGTGTAAAGAAAAACTTAAGAATTTTATTGAATTAAAGCCTGTTTAAAACTGATATGGATGTGCCCTATTTATAGGTATAGGGCAGCATTGTAATCTAAATACAATGGGAAAAAGAGTCCTAAACCTAATCTAGAAAACAAGTAAATAGAGTTTTATTTAGAAAAGGATTTAAGGAATCCTTTCTAAATACAACTAGTGTTTTCTCTTTTATGCCAAACAATTTAAATTAATGATGACCAAAAATAATAGGGCTGATTTGGGCCTAATTTAATCACCAAAATCAGCACTTAAACAATTATAAAAAAGCCTTGAGTTCTTCATATTTTGCAAATGGGCTTGACTTGGATTTCCACCATCTTTGAACATCACCAATGAAGAGTTGCCTTAATTGTTTGGACTTGGGCCTTGTGATTGGCCCAATTAGTACTCTTAATGGATCTTCATATGTTGGACCGCATCAACTGACTGGCATAGCTCCAACTATATGTATTTGGATTTTGAACACACTCAAGAGATATGGATCTCTTAGAGACATATTGAAGTTGGGATAGAAAGTAGCACATACTGTTCCTGAATCAAGAGTGGATTCAACTGTGGCTAGGCAAGCATGCTGGTATTCCAGGTATCTGGAATCTAGTAGCACCATTATCACGACAACTGGAAGAGATTTTCGCCCATGAAAGGAAAGAGCGAAACGTATTGCACCAAAGTGGATATGAGAGTAGCCTTCTTGCAACCACTGTTGCGGAAACTCAGGAGGAATATCCAGGCTTATGAACTGCTCTTCATGAGTGGCAAAAACTGGGCATTTGTCCATGACAGAGGCTATGACATATTCTTTAGGAACAAGGCTGGGTTTATGAAAGATAGTTCGGAGAGACTTGACAACTATGTTTGGGGTACCTCGTTTTTTGAAAGCAGAGTAAGGATTCAGAAGTGATATGAACCTAGTCCAAGGTTCAAATAAGATGGAATATTGTCCCCAGAATGCTCTCAAAGTAAAGATAGAGATGGATCAAAATACCTTAAACCTCACGAGAAACCCTTTGTCTCGAATCCTCAAAGACTTGGAAGAATCCCATGTAGCTTCAAGTACCTCGATGTTGCAATCTTCAATCAACTAGAGTCGGATCTAGTTTCCTTCGATTCAAGAACGAGTCCACGAACCTAAATCTAAGGTTGAAGAAAGTAAGATTGATTCGAGTCCACGAATCAATTTGCTAGTCGAGTCCACGACTAGCCACTAATTGAGTCCACAATTAGCCATAAGGTTTCTTACACATGTGTAAAGAAAAACTTAAGAATTTTATTGAATTAAAGCCTCCTCAAAACTGATATGGATGTGCCCTATTTATAGGTATAGGGCAGCATTGTAATCTAAATACAATGGGAAAAAGAGTCCTAAACCTAATCTAGAAAACAAGTAAATAGAGTTTTATTTAGAAAAGGATTTAAGGAATCCTTTCTAAATACAACTACTGTTTTCTCTTTAATTCTAAACAATTTAAAATAAATGATGACCACAAATAATAAAGCTGATTTGGGACTCAAATCTTGTGATTGGCCCAATTTGTAATCTTAATGGATCTTCATTATGTTGGGCCGCATCATCCTCCCCTTCTTGAAAAATGATTCGACCTCGAATCTTATAAACATTGTCTTCGATCCGTGACATCACTTGAAACGGGCCACTATAATACTTTCCTCTATCGAATGGAATTATTATTGGAATTCCTTGATTTTTCCACCAATGATGCTTTAAGGATGTACTTTTTGGCCTTGTGATGAGCCCATTATAGACCCTTATTGGATTCCATGTGTGCTGGTTCCTATTATTCTCCCATTCTTGAAAAGGATTCGTCCTCGAGATATAGGTCATTCTTTGAAACTGGTCACAGAACGCGGAAATCTGGACAGGGTGTGATTGCGACGTGATTGCGCGTAAATGAGCTTTGGATATAGGTAAGGGTGATATGGGGTTGTTTTCCTGACAGAATGTGTGATAATATGGTGCTTAGGAGGTGTGAGGTCTCGTTGATATTGGATGGTAAAAAAAGGAAAACTTTTTCGGGATTGTTTTTCAAGAAACAGGACAACATGTATCAAGATTCAAGAACACAATCAAGAATGCAAAGGAAAATTTTTTGGGGGTTTTTAATGAATAAGACATGAATAAAAGTAGTATGTAAGATAAGAACGAGATAAACCTAGGGAACCAAAGAAAACAAATTTCTAATGATAATGAGATAAACCTAGGCTCTGAATACCAAATTGATATGAACCTAGTCCAAGGTTCAAATAAGATGGAATATTGTCCCCAGAATGCTCTCAAAGTAAAGATAGAGATGGATCAAAATACCTTAAACCTCACGAGAAACCCTTTGTCTCGAATCCTCAAAGACTTGGAAGAATCCCATGCAGCTTCAAGTACCTCGATGTTGCAATCTTCAATCAACTAGAGTCGGATCTAGTTTCCTTCGATTCAAGAACGAGTCCACGAACCTAAATCTAAGGTTGAAGAAAGTAAGATTGATTCGAGTCCACGAATCAATTTGCTAGTCGAGTCCACGACTAGCCACTAATTGAGTCCACAATTAGCCATAAGGTTTCTTACACATGTGTAAAGAAAAACTTAAGAATTTTATTGAATTAAAGCCTCCTCAAAACTGATATGGATGTGCCCTATTTATAGGTATAGGCAGCATTGTAATCTAAATACAATGGGAAAAAGAGTCCTAAACCTAATCTAGAAAACAAGTAAATAGAGTTTTATTTAGAAAAGGATTTAAGGAATCCTTTCTAAATACAACTAGTGTTTTCTCTTTAATTCTAAACAATTTAAAATAAATGATGACCACAAATAATAAAGCTGATTTGGGACTCAGATCTTGTGATTGGCCCAATTTGTAATCTTAATGGATCTTCATTATGTTGGGCCGCATCAAGAAGTGGGAGATTTGAGCTTTCTATTTTTTCTTTTTCATTTAAGAACCTAATCTCGTAAAGATTATGTTCTTTATTTCCCTGGTGTTTTTTGAACTTGGGTAGATCAAGAGAAAGAGGGGCTGAAGAAGTAGAGGGTCGAGAACTAAGAATATTAGAAATAGTAGATAGTGGATTTGACATGATTTTGAGAATGGGGTTGATTCTAAAGTAAAACAGCTATGGTTGGCTCTGATACCAAGAAGGATGTCACGCAAGTAGTGCTGGGAGAGATTAAAGCAACTGCTCAAAATAAAGTTTTAATCTTCAAACACCAAACAACGGAACGCCCAGACATGGCCAGAAGTTACATCAGAGAGTAGAATACTCCCCTATCACCAACATCTCCCAAAAAGAACGCTAGCAGCTCTACTCCCACTTTTTTGCTGAAGAATAGACAAAGGTAGGTTCAATTATCCGAGGGGCTTTCCTCATCAACTCCTTGGGCAGCATCTTGTGCAGGTTCAGCATCAGCTAAGCTCAAACGAAGAAGAACTAGTGCTAGCTCAGAACGGGAAACATGCAGTTGGGTATTGACGATGTTGCTTGCAGTTTGCAACTCGTCAACACAAACTTTGAGAATCCTGGAGAGCCGTAGGTCATTCACATATAGAGTGTTGCCTGCGGATCATCTAATACAAAGGGAGGAGGATCAACATGCTTGACATCACGAACATGTTTGCCAGTAAAGAGACGAGGGTCCACAGTATAGGTCAATGATGTGCGAACCGTCTCATTTGCCAGGGGAACCAATGTAACACCCCCGATTTTCACGACATTTTAAAACTTAAATTCATAAGGCAAGGTAACTAACAGGTAGCATAAAACTTAAACCACAGCGGAAGACTTTAAATAAAAACGGGAAGTGCTATGCCACATCCACATCACAGCGGATACACAGGCTAGTCTAAACAAACGTACTATCTTGTTCATAACAACCATGGCACACAGACCCAAAACTCAAACTAAAACTGTCTAAGGGAGCTACACTAACGAACAGACAGCTAGCGCACTCTCCATAAGCTACTCAAGACCTGTAAAGCAACATAAAGAAAGGGGACGATACCCGGTCAGCGAACATTGCTGGTAACCCATCAATACGCGTTAAGTAGCATATATAGATAGTATAAATCAAAACCATTTTCGAAATGGAATACAGTATATATCAGTTCAAAAGTCATAGAGAGAAGTCCACTGCAAAGACTCTATTTCATTCTCAAAAGAACAAAGGAAATCAACATCCCAAGACTACAACAAGATGATATGAACCTAATCCAAGATTCAAATAAGATGGAGTATTGTCCCGAGAATGCTCTCAAAGTAAAGATAGAGATGGATCAAAATACCTTAAACCTCACGAGAAACCCATTGTCTCGAATCCTCAAAGACTTGGAAGAATCCCATGTAGTTTCAAGTACCTCAATGTTGCAATCTTCAATCAACTAGAGTCGGATCTAGTTTCCTTCGATTCAAGAACGAGTCCACGAACCTAAATCTAAGGTTGAAGAAAGTAAGATTGATTCGAGTCCACGAATCAATTTGCTAGTCGAGTCCACGACTAGCCACTAATTGAGTCCACAATTAGCCATAAGGTTTCTTACACAAGTGTAAAGAAAAACTTAAGAATTTTATTGAATTAAAGCCTCCTTGAAACTGATATGGATGTGCCCTATTTATAGGTATAGGGCAGCATTATAATTCTAAATACAATGAAAAAAAGAGTCCTAAACCTAATCTAGAAAACAAGTAAATAGAGTTTTATTTAGAAAAGGATTTAAGGAATCCTTTCTAAATACAACTAGTGTTTTCTCTTTTATGCCAAACAATTTAAATTAATGATGACCAAAAATAATAGGGCTGATTTGGGCCTAATTTAACCACCAAAATCAGCACTTAAACAATTATAAGAAGCCTTGAATTCTTCTTCATCTTTTGCAAATGGGCTTGACTTGGATTTCCACCATCTTTGAATATCACCAATGAAGAGTTGTCTTAAACGTTTGGACTTGGGCCTTGTAATTGGTACTCTTGATGGATCTTCATTATGTTGGGCCGCATCATCCTCCCCTTCTTGAAAATGATTCGACCTCGAATCTTATAAGCATTGTCTTCGATCCATGATATCACTTGAAATGGGCCACTATAATACTTTCCTCTATCGAATGGAATTATTATTGGGCCTTCATGTTTCTTCCACCAATGATTCTTTAAGGATGTAGTTATGGGCCTTGTGATGAGTCCACTATAGACCCTTATTGGATTCCATGTGTACTGGTTCTTATTATTCTCCCCTTCTTGAAAATGATTCCTCTTCGAATCCAAATCTTCAATGAAAGACAAATTAGCAAGTTCACTTTGTGTTTTATCACGCTCATGGAACTTTTTCTTGGGATGCTTGACACGAGTAGCTCCAATTATCATCCTACAATCAACAAGTAAGGAAATTAAGTCTAATGACCCAGCATGAAATTTAAACACTTTTAGTGGTAATAGTTCAACAAAATGAAAATATGCATGCAAAACATCATCACTCTTTGGAAAATCAAATTGTCCCTTATGTGAATCAACAATTAAATCATTGCCCAAAACAAAGCTAAAAGTGTCAATCCCATTGACTTTGAACCAAAACCCCTTGTGCAAGTAGTATTTGCCATAAGAAGTTTTCAAATGTGCCTTATAACATCCAAGTGATCCCTTATCTCTATCAAATAAAGTTTTAGTAAAATCAATGTTAACGAATCTCGGATGTATGGATGCAAACAAATTTCTAACACATCTAGCAAGTAGGTCATTAATAGAAACATGACAAAGAAATCTAGAGAATTTTAATGCATGCTTTTGAAATAAAAGTGAGTAGAAAGTGACTCCCCTTCCTTTCTCTTGCATGTATGGTGTTTGCACTTTGACAACTTGGGCTGGTCCTTTCCACTGTATCAATGATTGTGATCCCTTTTTTTGGATACAACCTGAGTTAGAGGATTGGAGTGGTGATTGCAATTCCAAACATAGAGGTTCCACTTTTCTCTCTTTGATTTCTTCCTTCTTTGAGGCTAGTTTGAGAGCTTGCATCAATGTCAATTGAATTTCTTCTACTTGTTTAGGATACAAACGAGGCAAGGCATGATATGAACCTAGTCCAAGGTTCAAATAAAATGGAATATTGTCCCAAGAATGCTCTCAAAACTAAAGATAGAGATGGATCAAAAATACCTTAAACCTCACGAGAAACACATAGTCCCGAATCCTCAAAGACTTTGAAGAATCCCATGTAGCTTTAAGTACCTCGATGAAGCAATCTTCAATCAACTAGAGTCAGATCTAGTTTCCTTCGATTCAAGAACGAGTCCACGAACCTAAATCTAAGGTTGAAGAAGGAAAGATTGATTCGAATCCACGAATCAATTTGCTAGTCGAGTCCACGACTAGCCACTAATTGAGTCCACAATTAAGCTATAAGGTTTCTTACACAAGTGTAAAGAAAAACTTAAGAATTTTATTGATTTAAAGCCTCCCTAAAACTGATTTGGATGTGCCCTATTTATTGGGATAGGGCAGCATTGTAATCCTAAATACAATTGGAAAAAGAGTCCTAAACCTAATCTAGAAAGCAAGTAAATATAGTCCTATTTAGAAAGGGATTTAAGAAATCCTTTTCTAAATACTAAAAGAGTCATAAACCTAATCTAGAAATCAAATAAATATATTCCTATTTAGAAAGGGATTTAAGGAATCCTTTCTAAATACAAACTAGTGTTTTCTCTTTAATTCCAATCAATTTAAAATAATGATGACCACGAATAATAAAGCTGATTTAGGCCTTGGATCTTGTGATTGGCCCAATTTGAACTCTTAATGGATCTTCATTATGTTGGGCCACATCATCCTCCCCTTCTTGAAAAATGATTCGACCTCAAATCTTCTAAACATTGTCTTCGATCCGTGACATCACTTGAAACGGGCCACTATAATACTTTCCTCTGTCGAATGGAATTATTATTGGAATTCCTTGATTCTTCCACCAATGATGCTTTAAGGATGTAGTTATGGGCCTTGTGATGAGCCCACTATTTACCGTTACTGGATTCCATGTGTACTGGTTCCTATTATTCTCCCATTCTTGAAAAGGATTCGTCCTCGAATCCAAATCTTCAATGAAAGACAAAGTAGCAAGCTCACTTTCTGTTTTATCACGCTCATGGAACTTTTTCTTTTGATGCTTGACACGAGTCGCTCCAATCATCATCCTACAATCAACAAGTAAGGCAATTAAGTCTAATGACACATCATGGAATTTAAACATTCTGGATAGTATTAATTCAACAATATGAAACATATTAAATTTAGGCATCTTGTTTGAATTGTCAACAAGCACAAAATCTTTCATCCTAGAGCTTAAGGCTAAACCAAACAGAAAATCCATAGAAATATCAAGTAATGATTTAGATGCATTGTGGTGGTAAGTAGCACAATTATGAACATAAGATTCTACATCTTTTTTCTTCTTTGGCCAATGAAAATATCCATGCAAAACATCATCACTCTTTGGAAAACCAAATTGTCCCTCATGTGAATCAACAATTAAACCATTGCTCAAAAATCAAAGCAAAAAGTGCCAATCCCGTTGACTTTGAACCAAAACCCCTTGTGCAAGTAGTATTTGTCATAAGAAGTTTTTAAATGTGCCTTATAACTTCCAAGTGATTCCTTATCTCTATCAAATAAAGTTTTAGTAAAATCAAAATTAAGGAATCTCGGATGTATGGATGCAAACAAATTTCTAACACATCTAGCAAGTAGGTCATTAATAGAAACATGGCAAAAAAATCTAGAGAATATTAATGCATGCTTTAGAAATAAAAGTGAGTAGAAGGTGACTCCCCTTCCTTTCTCTTGCATACTATCCTTTTTAGTTACCAAGAGAGGTTGCACTTTGACACCATGGGCTGGTCCTTTCCACTGTATCACTGATTGTGGTCCCTTTGTTTGGCTACAAACTGAGTTAGAGGATTGGAGTGGTGATTGCAATTCCAAACATGGAGGTTCCACTTTTCTCTCTTTGATTTCTTCCGTCTTTGAGGCTGGTTTGAGAGCTTGCATCAATGTCAATTGAATTTCTTCTACTTGTTTAGGATACAAACGAGGCAAGACATATGTAACTCCATTCATGTGAAACACATAAGTGTTCCTCATTCCATCAGAACTTATTTTTCTGTCAAATTGCCATGGTCTACCTAACAAGTTATGAGTAGCCTGCATTGAGATATTATCACACAAGATTTCATCATAATAACTGTTAATAGACAAATGAATAAGAGCCTGTTTGGTTACTCTAGCTTCTCCTGCATCAGTTAACCATTGCAAACAATAAGGATTTGGATGATTAAGCAAAGGTAATTGAAGAAATTTAACCATAGCTGAACTAGCCACATTTGTGCAACTTCCAGAATCTATTACCACAGTACAAGCATTCCATCTAATTGACTCTTTAGCACAAAATATATTTTCAGTTTGAGACTCATCTTCTTTTATAGGTTGAACATTCAAAACCACCTTAACAACAACAGTATGACTAGACTCACTATCAGCATATTTAGAATCAGATTTTAAAGGTATAAATGGTTCCCCCTCAACATGTTCATTGGGGGTTTCAAAATGGTCACAAACCTCTTTCTCATATTTATATTCAAGACAAGAAGTAAATTTTTCAGATTGTGTTGTTATCTTAACTACCCTCTTGATAGAGCAATCACGAGCTATGTGGCATCTCCCATTACATCTATAACAAATCAATTCTCTATCATGTTGAGGCCTCACTTACCTTTTCCTTACCTTTGTCTCGTGAATCATCTCTTGGAGGAGGATATTCATCACGCCTTTGAGGGGTGGAACAAGTGTTGCTCCATCTTGATGCACCATTGTTGGACTTGTACATTTTCATCTCTTTGATTTTTGCCTCAGATTCCCGTGCAGCATACAAGGCATCATAAAGGGTGTCATATCTTTGAAAACTCAGTTCACATCGAATTTCTAAGTTCAATCCATGTACGAAACGAGCAACAGTTTTTGTCTCTTCTTCATGTATGTCTCTCTGTTTAAGCAAAATATTTATAGTTTGGTGGTACTCATCAACTGACTTTGTTCCTTGCACTGTTCCCTGCAATTTTCTTTCAAGATCATACAAAAAAGATTTAGGACAAAAGGTTAGGCGCATATCTTCCCTCACTTGAACCCAAGATTCATAGGGAATAAAATTAGCAACTCTCTCTCTATTTCTTTTTCGCCACCAAGACAAAGCATACCCCTTAAAAGATGTAGCAACTAGCCTAATTTTTGTAAGATCAAAATAGTGTTTTAAATAAAAAAGAGTTTCAATAGCATTCTCCCATTCTATGTATTCGTATGTCCTTTCTCACCGGTGAAGTTAGGAATTTCAAGTTTAATGTTTCCTAACTCCGCATTACGCTGCTGGATCCTTTGACATCTAGGATCCACTATTCCTGCTGGTGGTAGGTGTCGCTCACCATTGTGTGGTGGTTGCACTTGCTGTGAGTGTTGCTCCAAATTAGTCACTCGTTTGAGTAACATGTCTATTTTTTGTTCTAATCTCTTACGTGTGTTTGGAACCTCTTCAGCCATCTGTAGATGAGAAACAAAATCTAAAAACAAGAAGATATGTGAGTATTCATGTTAGTGAAACCAAAAAGTTGGCTCGCTCACTCACTATTCTCAGCTCACGAGTAAGAGATGGATCATATGGCTCTTGGGGATCACTACACACTCTTACAAACACACACTCCTCTCATGTATCACTACAGGTGGCAAATACTCTCACAAGCCTTTTTCCGAAAAGGAAAATTTCTAGTCCGGAACTCAAGTTGATATGGATTCAACCTCAAAGTTCAAGAAAACGTACCTTGGAAAACTTCACAAGCATTTGAGAGTAAGGGTGTATCGCGAGGTAGGTAATAAAATTGAGAGCAAGAAGCAAAGAAAAAAGGACAATACAAGCAAAGAAACTAAGCAAGATTTGAAAGAAAAAGGGAAGCAAAGAAAGAAGTATGGCAGAAAGATATGCAAGACCAATATCAGAAGATAGACACAAATAGAATGTAATAGGGGTTTAAGTGTACCACAACCAAATAGGAATATATCAAGAAATCCTTCCAACCTTATACTTTCCTCTTCCTTTTCCTCCCAAAATTCTCCTTCCAACCAGATTCTTTCCCCAACCTTATTCTTCTTCTTTATTGCTTTCTCTGTTTTGTTTTTTTTTTTTTCAACTTTCTTGATTTTTTTTTTGATTTTTTTGATAAGTAACCTCCAAATAACTACTGTAAATATCAAAAAAAATTTCGGACCAAGAAGGATCCACACAACCCCTTCAAAATAGAATCAAGAATTTCAAGAATCACCCAGAAAAACAGTAACGCTGCCCTGAATTTGAAGATCAATATCTCAATGACCAGAATGAATTAGCTAGTGCATAATATATCAAACGAAAGCCCCAGAAGATATCTATAACATATCAAAATTGCATATAAATCGGAACAGTGGATCTCGAGATATAGTTCATTCTTTGAAACTGGTCACAAAACGCGGAAATCTGGACAGGGTATGATTGCGTCATGATTTCGCGTAAATGCGCTTTGGATATAGGTAAGGGTGAGATGGGGTTGTTTTCTTGAAAACATTTGTGGTAATATGGTGCTTAGGAGGTGTGAGGTCTCGTTGATATAGGACGGGAAAAAGGGAAAACTCTTTCGGGATTGTTTTTCAAGAAACAAGAAAACATGTATCAAGATTCAAGAACACAATCAAGAATGCAAAGGAATTTTTTTTTTGGGTTTTTTAATGAATAAGACACAAAAAAAAAAAAAAAGAAGTATGTAAGATAAGAATGAGATAAACCTAGGCTCTGATACCAAATTGATATGAACCTAGTCCAAGGTTCAAATAAAATGGAATATTGTCCCAAGAATGCTCTCAAAACTAAAGATAGAGATGGATCAAAAATACCTTAAACCTCACGAGAAACACATAGTCCCGAATCCTCAAAGACTTTGAAGAATCCCATGTAGCTTTAAGTACCCCGATGAAGCAATCTTCAATCAACTAGAGTCGGATCTAGTTTCCTTCGATTCAAGAACGAGTCCACGAACCTAAATCTAAGGTTGAAGAAAGGAAGATTGATTCGAGTCCACGAATCAATTTGCTAGTCGAGTCCACGACTAGCCACTAATTGAGTACACAATTAGCCATAATGTTTCTTACACAAGTGTAAAGAAAAACTTAAGAATTTTATATATTTAAAGCCTCCCTAAAACTGATATGGATGTGCCCTATTTATTGGGATAGGGCAGCATTGTAATCCTAAATACAATTGGAAAAAGAGTCCTAAACCTAATCTAGAAAGCAAGTAAATATAGTCCCATTTAGAAAGGGATTTAAGGAATCCTTTTCTAAATACAAAAAGAGTCATAAACCTAATCTAGAAATCAAATAAATATAGTCCTATTTAGAAAGGGATTTAAGGAATCCTTTCTAAATACAAACTAGTGTTTTCTCTTGAATTCCAATCAATTTAAAATAATGATGACCACGAATAATAAAGCTGATTTAGGCCTTGGATCTTGTGATTGGCCCAATTTGTACTCTTAATGGATCTTCATTATGTTGGGCCACATCAAGACATATGTAACTCCATTAATGTGAAACACATAAGTGTTCCTCATTCCATCATAACTTATTTTTCTATCAAATTGCCATGGTCTACCTAACAAGATATGAGCAGCCTGCATTGGGATATTATCACACAAGATTTCATCAGAGTAACTGTTAATAGATAAAGGAATAAGAGCCTGTTTGGTTATTCCAGCTTCTCCTGCATCAGTTAACCATTGCAAACAATAAGGATTTGGCTGATTAAGAAAATGTAATTGAAGAAATTTAACCATAGCTGCACTAGCCACATTTGTGCAACTTCCAGAATCTATTACCACAGTACAACTGTACAAGCATTCCCTCAAATTGACTCGTTAGTACAAAATATATTTTCAGTTTGAGACTCATTTTCTTTTCTAGGGTGAACATTCAAAACCTCCTTAACAACAGCAGTATGACTAGACTCACTATCAGCATATTTAGAATCAAAATCTAAAGGAATGAAAGGTTCTCCCTCAACATGTTCATTGTGGGTTTCAAAATGGTCACATACCTCGTCCTCAGATTCAAGACAAGAAGTAAATTTCTCAGATTGTGTTGTTATCTTAACTACCCTCTTGTTAGGGCAATCACGAGCTATATGGCCTCTCCCATTACATTTATAACAAATCATTTCTCTATCATGTTGAGGCGTCACTGCCTCACTTACCTTTTCCTTATCGTTGTCTCGTGAATCATCTCTTGGAGGAGGATTTTCATCACGCCTTTGAAGGGTGGAACAAGTGTTGTTCCATCTTGATGCAATATTGTTGGACTTGTGCATTTTCATCTCTTTAATTTTTGCCTCAGATTCACGTGCAGCATACAAGGCATCATAAAGGGTGTCATATCTCTGAATACTCATTCCACATCGAATTTCTAAGTTCAATCCATGTACAAAACGAGCAACAGTTTTTGTCTCTTCTTCATGTATGTTTCCCTGTTTAAGCAAAATATTTATAGTTTGGTGGTACTCATCAACTGACTTTGTTCCTTGCACCGTTACCTGCAATTTTCTTTCAAGATCATACAAAAAAAAAATTTAGGACGAAAGGTTAGGCGCATATCTTCCCTCACTTGAACCCAAGATTCATAAGGAATAAAATTAGCAACTCTCTCTCCATTTCTTTTTTGCCACCAAGATAATGCATAACCCTTAAAAGATGTAGCAACTAGCCTAATTTTTTTAAAATCAGAATAGTGCTTTAAATGGAAAAGAGTTTCAACAGCATTCTCCCATTCTATGTATTCAGTAGGTCCTTTCTCACCGGTGAAGTTAGGAATTCATGTTTAATGTTTCCTAACTCCGCATTACGCTGCTGGATCCTTTGACATCTAGGATCCACTATTCCTGCCGGTGGCAGGTGTCGCTCATCATTGTGTGGTGGTTGCACTTGGTGTGAGCGTTGCTCCAAATTATTCATTCGTTTGAGTAAACTGTCTATCTTTTGTCCTAATGCCTGGGGAAGATTTGGAACTTGATCAGCCATCTGTATAGGAAAAAAAATTACCAAAAATAAAAATAAGAAGATGTGTGAGTAATCACGTTAGTGAAACCAAAAAGTTGGCTCGCTCCCTCACTATTCTCAGCTCGCAGGTAAGAGGTGGATTATATGGCTCTGGGGGTGCACTATACACTCTTACAAACACACACTCCACTCGTGTATCACTTAAGGTGGAAGATACTCTCACAAGCCTTTTTCAAAAAAGGAAAATTCTAGTCCGGAACTCAAGTTGATATGGATTCAACCTCAAAGTTCAAGAAAACGTACCTTGGAAAACTTCACAAGCCTTTGAGAGTAAGGTGTATCGTGAGGTAGGTAATAAAATTGAGAGCAAGAAGCAAAGAAAAAAGGACAATACAAGCAAAGAAACTAAGCAAGATTTGTAAGAAAAAGGGAAGCAGAGAAAGAAGTATGGCAGAAAGATATGCAGGACCAATATCAGAAGATAGACACAAATAGAATGTAAAAGTGGTTCAAGTGTACCACAACCAAATAGGAATGTATCAACAACTCCTTCCAACCTTATACTTTTCCCCTTCCTTTTCCCTCCAAAATTCTCCTACCAACCAGATTCTTTTCCCAACTTTATTCTTCTTCTTTATTGCTTTCTCTTTTTTTGTTTTTTTTTTTTTCAAAATTTTTTGATTTTTTTTTTGATTTTTTTGATAAGTAACCTCCAAATAACTACTGTAAATATCAACAAAAATTTCAGACCAAGAGGATCCACACAACAACTTCAAAATAGAATCAAGAATTTCAAGAATCACCCAGAAAAAGAGAAACGCTACCCTTACTTCGAAGATGAATATCCCAATGACCGTAAGAAATTAGCACGTGTATAATATATCAAAAGAATGCGCCAGAAGAGATCTACAACATATCAAATTTTCAGATAAAACTAACCAGTGGATCTCGAGATATAAGTTATTCTTTGAAACTGGTCACAGAATGTGGAAATCTGGACAGGGTGTGATTGAGATGTAATTGCGCGTAAATTCGCTTTGGATATAGGTAAGGGTGAGATGTGGTTATTTTCCTGACTGAATTTGTGGTAATATGTTACTTAGGAGGTGTGAGGTATCGTTGATATTGGACAGGAAAAAAGGAAAACTCTTTCGGGATTGTTTTTCAAGAAACTGGAGAACATGTATCAAGATTCAAGAACACAATCAAGAATTCAAAGGAAAATTTTTTTGGGGGGTTTTAATGAATAAGACACGAATAAAAGTAGTATGTAAGATAAGAACGAGATAAACCTAGGGAACCAAAGAAACCAAATTTCTAATGATAATGAGATAAACCTAGGCTCTGAATACCAAATTGATATGAACCTAATCCAAGATTCAAATAAGATGGAGTATTGTCCCAAGAATGCTCTCAAAGTAAAGATAGAGATGGATCAAAATACCTTAAACCTCACGAGAAACCCATTGTCTCGAATCCTCAAAGACTTGGAAGAATCCCATGTAGTTTCAAGTACCTCAATGTTGCAATCTTCAATCAACTAGAGTCGGATCTAGTTTCCTTCGATTCAAGAACGAGTCCACGAACCTAAATCTAAGGTTGAAGAAAGTAAGATTGATTCGAGTCCACGAATCAATTTGCTAGTCGAGTCCACGACTAGCCACTAATTGAGTCCACAATTAGCCATAAGGTTTCTTACACAAGTGTAAAGAAAAACTTAAGAATTTTATTGAATTAAAGCCTCCCTGAAACTGATATGGATGTGCCCAATTTATAGGTATAGGGGCAGCATTATAATTCTAAATACAATGGAAAAAAGAGTCCTAAACCTAATCTAGAAAACAAGTAAATATAGTTTTATTTAGAAAAGAATTTAAGGAATCCTTTCTAAATACAACTAGTGTTTTCTCTTTTATGCTAAACAATTTAAATTAATGATGACCAAAAATAATAGGGCTGATTTGGGCCTAATTTAATCACCAAAATCAGCACTTAAACAATTATAAAAAGCCTTGAATTCTTCTTCATCTTTTGCAAATGGGTTTGACTTGGATTTCCACCATCTTTGAATATCACCAATAAAGAGTTTTCTTAATCGTTTGGACTTGGGCCTTGTAATTGGTACTCTTGATGGATCTTCATTATGTTGGGCCGCATCATCTTTCCCTTCTTGAAAATTATTCGACCTCGAATCTTGTAAGCATTGTCCCATCCTAGATGTAGCTAAGGGACAAATTCGAGAAAGCCTTAGTCCATGTGCAGTGCCCGTGCTACTAGTGCCAAAGAAGGATGGAACATGGAGGATGTGTGTTGATTGTCGAGTAAACAACAAGATTACTGTGAAATATAGATTTCTCATCCCCCGTTTAGATGATATGCTTGATGAACTTTGTGGTGCTTGCGTGTTTTCTAAAGTGGACTTAAAATCTGGTTATCACCAAATTAGAATCCGTGAGGGTGATGAATGGAAGACAGCATTCAAGACCAAACAAGGTCTATATGAATGGCTTGTCATGCCATTTGGACTCACAAATGCTCCTAGCACTTTCATGAAGCTCATGAATCATGTGCTACGGGAGTATATTGGTGAGTTAGTGGTGGTTTACTTTGATGATATTCTTATTTACAGCCATGATTTGAATGAACATGCCACACACTTGCACAAAATATTCACCATTTTAAGGAAGCATAAACTATATGCCAACCTTGAAAAGTGTGAATTTTGTACATCTTCAATTCACTTTCTTAGCTATATTATGAGTGCAAATGGAATTGAGGTTGATGGAGCTAAAGTTAAGGCTATCCTTGAATGGCCAACACCGAGGACAGTTAGTGAGGTACGAAGCTTTCACGGTCTAGCTAGTTTCTATCGTCGTTTTGTGAAAGACTTTAGCACTATTGCTGCTCCACTAACCGAGGTGATAAAAAAGAATGTTGGGTTTATTTGGGGAGAGAGGCAAGATGAAACTTTTTAAATTTTAAAAGAAAAATTGAGTTCTTCTCCTATTCTTGCTCTTCCAAATTTTGAAGCAGCCTTTGAGATTGATTGTGATGCTTCTGAGTTGGTATTGGGGTTGTCTTCATGCAAGGTGGCAAACCAATTGCCTATTTTAGTGAAAAACTAAATGGGGCAAGCCTAAATTATCCAACTTATGATAAGGAGTTCCTTGCTCTAGTTAGAGCGTTTGGAACATTGGGAGCACTATTTGAGACCTAAAGAGTTTGTCATTCATACTGACCATGAGTCTTTGAAATATTTGCAAGGTCAAGGGAAACTCAATAGGTGCCATGCTAAGTGGGTTGAATATATTGAATCTTTTCCATATGTGATCCAATATAAGCATGGTAGGGATAATGTGGTTGCAAATGCACTTTCCCGTAGATACTCTTTACTTACCTCTTTGCATACACGATTTTTGGGTTTAGAGCATATTAAAGACTTGTATGCCAATGATCCTTACTTTGCCAATATCATTCATGCATGCAAAAATAGTTCTCATGACAAATTCTATGTGCATGAAGGGTTTTTCTTTAAGGCTGATAGACTATGCATTCCTATGTGCTCTTTAAGGGAATTGCTAGTCAAGGAAGCCCATGGAGGAGGCCTTATGGGGCATTATGGGATCCATAAGACTTATGATGTCTTATGTGAACATTTTTATTGGCCTAAAATGAAAGGAGACGTTCATAGGGTTTGTTCTAGATGCATAGTGTGTAGGCAAGCTAAGTCTAAAAGCATGCCTCATGGACTTTATCAACCCTTACCTATGGCTGAACATCCTTGGATTGATATCTCAATGGATTTTGTCCTTAGGCTGCCTAGAACACAAAAGGGACATGATTCTATATATGTTGTGGTGGACTGCTTTTCAAAAATGGCACACTTTGTTCCTTGCCATAAAACTGATGATGCTAAATATGTGGCTGATATTTTCTTTAGAGAAATTGTGCGTTTGCATGGCATGCCTAAGTCAATTGTTTCAGATCGTGATGTGAAGTTTCTTAGCTATTTTTGGAAAACCCTATGGGGAAAACTAGGAACTAAACTCTTATTTTCTACTACTAGTCACCCTCAAACTGATGGGCAAACTGAAGTAGTAAATAGGACTTTAGGAACCTTACTAAGGGTTTTAGTTAAGAAAAATTTAAAGACTTGGGAAAATTGCTTGCCATTTGCTGAATTTGCTTACAATCGCCATGTTAATAGCACCACTGGGTTATCTCCTTTTGAAATTGTTTATGGATTTCAACCACTAACCCCGTTGGATTTAATTCCTTTGCCTATTAAGGAAGTGTTGAATACAGATGGTGCAAAGAGGTCGGAGACAGTCAAGACAATCCATGAAAAAGTGACACGCCAAATTGCAAGGAAAAATGAGCAAATTGCAAAGTTTGTCAATAAGGGGCGTAAACCAATGATCTTTAAACCTGGAGATTGGGTTTGGGTGCATTTGAGAAAAGAACGTTTTCCTGCCCAAAGAAAGTCTAAGTTGCTGCCTAGGGGAGACGGACCATTCCAAGTGCTTTCAAGAGTGAATGACAATGCATACGTCCTAGAGTTACCCGGTGAGTATAATGTGAGCACAACATTCAACGTAGCTGATTTGTCTCCCTTTGATGTAGGTGATGAAGATTCGTGTGCGAATCCTTTTGAAGAGGGGAGAAATTTTGTGGACAACCAAAGGGTTGGAGACGGACTTCAAATAAGAGGAGGTCCAATTACTCGTTCAAGAGCCAAAAACTTGCAAGAGGCCATGAATGGACCGATCCATACACTTTGGCAAGAAGATGACACCAAGATACTTGATGGACTTAACATGGAAGATACCAAGTGGGTCAATATCTTAACCTTGCATTTGGAGGCCTTAGAAGCTGCCATTTAAATACCAACAAAGAATCAAGGCCCAACTAGAATTTGAAGACCAAATTGTTGAAGAAATGTGTCAAGCTGGTTCTGCTGAATTGAAACAATAAGTTGGGCATAAAATAAGTGGGGAAATCATTTAAGAGTGGTCCAATTTTGTGGCTTAAGCTTTGGAGAAGATAAAAGGAACTAAACTCAAGTCACATGGAAGAATTAAGTGTCATTTACTTCAAAATTCAATAGTAGTAATTTCTTAATTTAAGTATTTTTATGTTACAAGCTAAGGAGTAAATGCACTTCTTTGAACGTGTATAGCCCTTTTTTAAAGGGCTAAAGAACTCATTTTTCATTAGATTATTGAAGTTGAATTCATTTGGATATGTGTTTTGCACTTCCATTTCCTTTCTAGCATTCTAGGAAGAATTTCTGACTTATCAAGGATATTACCCTCCTTGTGGCGTCCCAATTGGCCTTATCACCCTTTAACCCGGTGTGGCGGCTTCCATGTTCATCCATACACGTCCTACAACCATTTACCATACCCCACATCAACCACAATCCACAAAAACAACCCCTACACTTCAAAATCAGTAGACAGAAATTGGGAAAACGGATCGTGACTTGTGTTGTGGAGTTCTAGGCCTTTAATCCAATATCAAGCCAGGGGAATCCACATCAGCCGAGGACTTATCAAAAACCACAAAAACAAACCCTTATACCCAGCCTAAATTAAACCTTTTAATCAGATTTCACATAGCCTAATAAACTGTTCTGAAATATTATTTTAGTCAGAGTGTGAAGAGAAGATCGGCCCAACCAGGTTCGCATCAGTGCTACACAAGGTAAGTACCCAATCTACCATGAACTTAGTGGATTGTTGAACACGAAAAGCTATGCACTCAGAGGTCCATGGAAGTCCCTTCAATGGAGATCAATCTCTAATGCAGTCCGCTTCTTGACGCAGTCCTTCACTGTATCCCACAGTTGTGTGATCTTAGCGTCCACTGGTTTAAGCTCAGTATGTTCTTCTCAAGTTCATCATCTTAGATCATCATGAACAACCATTCTTGAGAAGAGGTTGAAACCAGAGAGAAAACTTAGAACACAAGTGCTTTCTTTGATTCAAGAGTGTGTAGAATAGTCGGTTAACCTCTCTATGAATCAGCACGTAGTATATATTCTCTGGTTGAGAGAGGTATCCGTAATCAGGATCATCGAACTGATTCTAGGTCAGATTACATACCCCTTTGTGGTGGTTAGATGACCAAGGTCTTTCTTGTAAAATCACCTCGAGCCTTAACAGCCTTCTGCCAGCGCACACGCTTCTCAGATAAACAGTCTTCTATCAGCTTCAAATCTTCATAGATGCTTCTGATGGATTTCCTGATCAATCAGGTCTTCATCTTCTAAACTTCATAATGACTTTGACTAAGCCTAATCTATTTTGCCATAATAATTAAGCCAATTACATATTAGGGGTTTAACTGCCTACCTAAAACACTAACAGACTCCCCCTTTGGCTATTATTTGGCAAAAACAACTCAATAAAACGAAAGATACAATTAAAAGAAATAATAGACTAAAAGGCCATAAGAAGCTGGCAGAGCCCCGTATAGTACTTCAAATTCCCGAGGAAAACTCATAGTATTTCATACAGATCAAGATAATATCTCCACAGAGTAAACTTATGGCTAGCCGGCGAAAACAAAGCCTCTCCTGGGCTATAACATGCCTGGCCTGCCCTCTTATTATTCATGGAGCCTTACCAATCTGATATTCATACTATAAGCCTTCTTCAAAGGAATTATGATACTATACAGAGCTTCGAACTTAATGTTACCAAGATCTAACCATAGTGCTACTAAAGAATCAACCTTGAAAGAAACTTAGAAAAACATGGTTTATAAAACACTCTTGTTTTTATTGATTTTTTTTCTCTTACCCCTCAACTGAAAAGGGAGGCTTCCTTTTATAGAGCTAAAGGAAGACTCTGGATATACATTACATTACAATAATTCACAAGATAAGATCAGACTGACAAGATAAGACAGGATAAGATTACTCTGGATAGAGTAACCCTTTTAGACGTACTAATAACAGGACGCTACAGTTGCGCCGCCACTAATAGACAAATATTATGACATCACTGCCGACGTCTATTCCCAATAATTCTTGCTTTCGGTGATTGGGACCACCTCATGAGCTGGAACGATAAGATTCTCCAGCTACATCTTCGGCCTTTTGCTGAACCTTTTGCCTTTCCATTTGGACTCATCCCAATCTCTCTGTGTTCTTTTGAATGGTTCCCATTCTCCGTTGAATTCATAGTCCATAAGGGAATCTTCATCAGATAAGCTTTCAGACTCAGTGGAGTAGTCTGAATAATTTATCCCTTGGCAACGTGTCCACTCCCATCTGTCAAGATTGGCAAGACCTCTTCTTCTACGCCAAAGGCTTTTGTTTTGCTGTCTTCTGCTCTCGCTTCTGGTATTTTTTCCATTTCTGCCCTTATGTCTTCCATTGAATAAGGATCTGGAGGTTGAGAGTTATCTCGTGTGACTTCATAATAATGCATGTTCCTTGCAGACTTGATCTTCTCATAATAAATTTCATTTTCTGAATGATCATTGAAGTTGAAACCTTCTGCTGGTCAAATTTCTTTTGGGATGACCTTGTTCTGTGCAAAGATAAATCTTTGTGCTTCTGAGTAAAGATCTTCAAATTCAAGGATTGACCAATTCTTCTCACAGTAAATTTCCATGTAAGCTTCAGCATAACTTGAAATACTCTTAGCAATAACAGGCATGACAGGTCTATGAAAATGGACGATTAAGTAATCTGGATCTTTGCAAAACTGCATTCTCCAAAAACATAATCTGCCAAACCATGCTAGGAATTGTTTGCATGGTTGAGACAGTTCTTTCCAGCATTTTTTGAAGCTTGGTTTGTGGAACTCAATCAGAATATGGTACTCATGAGTGAGATACCAGAGAATCCATTTGAGTTCTTCTGGCCATGGCTCTGTCCTGGCTATGGGGATATGACCAAAAGGGTACTTAGGGCTTATGCCAATAGGATTGAGCATGTGTCCTCCATAGTACCTGAAAAGCTTGACTTCCCATTCTGATCTTTTTTCAAAGAGATAATCAGAATCCCATGGATACCTGGATGGATCTAGATCTGGTGGGAACTCTTCATCTTCTTCCATCGGAACTGGGTTTTTTGAACTGGAAGATTGATTCATCATTAGGATTGGATAAATTTTTTGCTTTGCAGTTTCTTGAGGCCTGGACAGTAAATAAGCGACAATATTATCCTTTCCTTTGATGTGTTTGACCTGGTAGTTGTACCTTGCGAACCATTGCATCCATCTGAGTAACTGGGACTGAGGAATTTCCCTTTGCTTGAACTCAAGCATTCTTGGAAAACTTGACATGTCGAGTTCAATGAGAAATTCATGGCCGATAAGATTGAAATTAAATTTCTTAATCCCATTTTTTACGGTTAGAACTTCTTTGTATGTGGAATGATAGTGAATTTCACTGTCTTTGAACTTTCCTGAAGTATGTCCACATATCAGCCTTCTTCCATTTACTTCTTGAAGCAAAATAGCTCCCCAGTAGTGATCACTTGCGTCTGTTTGCAGGATCATTTTCCCTTCTTCACATGGAATATGTAAAGGAGGTAGATTCTGCAAATTTTTCTTTAACCATTTGACAGCATCAGTTTGTTCTTTTCCCCAAGGAGTTGGATTTTTCTTGAGCATCTTTGTGAGGACTGAGATATGTTGAGCTATCTTCGGCACAAAATCTCTGATGTAGTTTACAATTCCCAAGAATTGTTGAACTTGCCTTTTGCTGAGATTTTCATCTGGGAACTTGAGCAACTCCTGAGAAATATGGGGTCCTGGTTCATAATTTCCTTCCTTGATATTCATTCCAAGGAACTGGATTTCTTGCTTTCCTAACATCATCTTCTTTTCTGAGAGCATTATTCCATGGGTTTTGCATAGCTCTGCAAACTGTTGGATGAGTTGGAGATGATTTCCAAAAGTGTTACTGAATAATAACACATCATCTATGTAGATTAAGGCAGTATGCATGATTGGCTCAAAAATCTTCACCATAGTTTTTTGGAATAAACTAGGTGATATGAACCTAATCCAAGATTCAAATAAAATGGAGTATTGTCCCAAGAATGCTCTCAAAACTAAAGATAGGGATGGATCAAAATACCTTAAACCTCACGAGAAACCCTTTGTCTCGAATCCTCAAAGACTTGGAAGAATCCCATGTGTACTGGTTCTTATTATTCTCCCCTTCTTGAAAAGGATTCGTCCTCGAATCCAAATCTTCAATGAAAGACAAATTAGCAAGCTCACTTTGTGTTTTATCACGCTCATGGAACTTTTTCTTGGGATGCTTGACACGAGTAGCTCCAATTATCATCCTACAATCATCAAGTAAGGGAATTAAGTCTAATGACACATCATGAAATTTAAACATTTTTAATGGTAAAAGTTCAACAAAATGAGACATATTAAATTTAGCCATCTTGTTTGAATTATCAACAAGCACAAGATCTTTCCGCCTAGAGCTTAAGGCTAAACCAAACACAAAATCTATGAAAATATCAAGTAATGATTTAGATGCATTGTGGTGGTAAGCAGCACAATTATGAACATAAGATTCTACATCTTTTTTCTTCTTTGGCCAATGAAAATATCCATGCAAATCATCATCACTCTTTGGAATACCATTGCTCAATTCCAAGCAAAAAAATACCAATCCCATTGACTTTGAACGAAAACCCCTTGAGCAAGTAGTATTTCACATAAGAAGTTTTCAAATGTGCCTTATAACTTCCTAGTGATTCCTTACCTCTATCAAATAAAGTTTTAGTAAAATCAAAATTCAGGAATCTTGGATGTATGGAGGCAAACAAATTTCTAACACATCTAGCAAGTAGCTCATTAATAGAAACATGACAAACAAATCTAGAGAATTTTAATGCATGCTTTTGAAATAAAAATAAGTAAATAGTTACTCCCCTTCTTTTCTCTTGCATACTATCCTTTTTTGTTATCAAGCGAAGCTGCACTTTGATAGCTCTGGCTGGTTCTTTCCACTGTACCACTGATAGCGGTTCCTTTGTTTGGCTACAAACTAAGTTAGAGGACTGGAGTGGTGACTCCAATTCTAAACGTGGAAGTTCCAGTTTGCGCTCATTGATTTCTTCTTTCTTCAAGGCTGGTTTGAGAGCTTGCTTCGATCTCAGTTGAATTTCTTCTACTTGTTTTGGAAGTAGAGGCTTAAGCACATGTATAAATCTATTATAAGTGACATTGCATGTGTTGTTGAGTGCATTATAATAAAAATGTCTATCATGTTGTCATGACCTTCCAAGTGAAACATGTGCAGTACGCATTGGCACAATATCACATAGAACCTCATCATAATACTTGCCAATACAAAAAGGAATAAAAGCTTGTTTAGTCACTCTCACATCCCCTGAATCAATAAGTTATACGGTTGGGGGTGATTGATAAGAGGTAACTTAAGGTAGTCCACCATGGCTGTACTAGCTAAATTCATACATCGATCCGAATTGATAACGATAATGCATCCCTTTCCATGAATGTTTCCCCTAGTATAGAGTGGCGGTTGCACTTGCTTAGGGTGTTGCTCTAGATTAGTCATTCGAGTGCTTAAACCTTTCAGGGCAAAGGCTAGAGCATCTATTTTCTGCTCTAACCTCCTACGTGTGTTTGGAACCTCTTCAGTCATCTGTAGATGAGAAACAAAATCTAAAAACAAGAAGATATGTGAGTATTCATGTTAGTGAAACCAAAAAGTTGGCTCGCTCACTCACTATTCTCAGCTCGCAGGTAAGAGGTGGATTATATAGTTATGGGGGTGCACTACACACTCTTACAAACACACACTCCACTCGTGTATCGCTCAAGGTGGCTGATACTCTCACAAGCCTTTTTCCAAAAAGGAAAATTCTAGTCCGGTACTCAAGTTGATATGGATTCAACCTCAAAGTTTAAGAAAACGTACCTTGGAAGACTTCACAAGCCTTTGAGAGTAAGGGTGTATCGCGAGATAGGTAATAAAATTGAGAGCAAGAAGCAAAGAAAAAGGACAATACGAGCAAAAAAACTAAACAAGATTTGAAAGAAAAAGGAAAACAAAGAAGGAAGTATGGCAGAAAGATGTGCAAGACCAATATCGAAAGATAGAGACCAATTAGGAATCTATCAATAACTCCTTCCAACCTTATACTTTTCCCCTTCCTTATCCCTCCAAATTTCTCCTACCAACCAGATTCTTTCCCCGACCTTATTCTTCTTCTTTATTGCTTTCTCTTTTTTTTTTTTTCAAATTTCTTGATTTTTTTTGATTTTTTTTTATAAGTGATGTGGATCTTTGGGGGATGAACTCAAGATTCGATTCACCAAAGATTCCTCCGGTTGCCCGATCTTTTCCTCACCAAAACAGCAGGAACAACAATTACGGTTTGAGGGTGTTGGAGATGGAATTGGTTGATGTAGGGGTTGGTTTGGGGGATTATTTTTGTGTTTTTCTATAAAGATATTTCCGCCACACCTTGGTCCTAGGTGATAAGGAATGGATGGCACCACAAGATTGGTATTATCTTGATAAGCCTAGAATAACATCTCTCAACACACAAGAGAGACAACAAAATGCCTAAGCATTTCTTTCATTCAACTTCATTCATCTCTATCTCTAAAATTCTGATTGTGCTTAGCCTTTAAATAGGCTAATACATAACTCTCAAGGAGATCAAAAGACTCCATTACAAGGCAATGAATGATATTCATTCATCCTAGACATGTAACCTAAAATAAAATAAATATAGCACATGAATAATATTAAAACTATACTAAATGAGAATTTATTTGCCTTAATGGATTGAGTTTAGCTTCATTTGAATTCTCCCAATGCAGCCACGAAAATTTGGACCATTTAGATTAATTCCTCACTTATTTTTGGCAAATTGCATGGATTAATCCATTTACAACCCGTCGCAATTTCTTAGCTTTTGAACTTGTAATTGTGACTTCTCTTATTTGTATGTTGATCTTTGAGCCTTTGGTTGTCCTCATCATTCCCTCACTCTTTGAGAAGATTCGTCCTCGAATCAAACTTGCCTCGGTCAAATGGAAATGAGTAAATTTCCCAACGTATGAATTGAATGTCTGCATCAATGAAAGTGTGTGATCCCATGTTTCCTTGAACTTGGCACAACATTACCACAAATGCATTTAACTTTTGATGTCCCTTTGTCATGCTTCCAAACCTATTCTCAATCCTTGAATTACATTCATGAACATGCAATAAACTTAAAACAAAGATTATTTGATTCTCAAGGTCTTCTCCCTCATTCTCTTTCTCACAAAGTTCATAAGACAATTCTTTTTCCTCATCTTCACTTTTTTTCTCAATCTTTCCTTCTTTTTCACTCAAATATTCCTCATCTTTGTTTTCACATTTGTGTTCACACATGTTTACATCCTCATTCATTTCTTTTGAGCCCTCATCATATGACAAGGAAAAAGGTATCAAATTCTCAACCTCTTTTTGCTGCAATTTCTCTTCAATTTGTTTGGCATTGTATAGTAAAGTAAACAAGCACTTGCACCGATGAGGAAGCAATCGTGCAATTTCTTTTCTAACACCATACACAAATCTGTTCTTAGTAATCACAGCTGGTTTAATCACGCCATCACGGATCATCAAATCTCTTAACTTATTGTAGAATTCTTCCACACTAAGAGATCCTTGTTGAAGTGTATTTAACTCAAATGACTCCATGAATAATATGAAACAATGAACAATAAACTAGAAAACACAAGGAATGGCAACACAAATATGGACAGATTTTAAGAGTGACTTTGAAGAATTTTCTGGAATATTGTGGATGATATTTTGACCCAAACTTTTCATGAAACTAAAGAGTGGTAAGTTTTATACTTCCAAAAAAAATAAAATTCAAAGCAATTGGATATGTGGAATTATTTTTTTTGGAATTTGTTCTCTCAACAGTGCATGCTGAAATGTTGACAGAAACTGTTCTAACAGTGGCAGGAATTCAACGAATTTTCTGTGTTTATAGGAATATGATTTTAACACAAAAATTTCATGAAACAATAGAGTGTTAGGTTGGGTACTTCCAAAAAAAGTTTCAACACAATTGGATATGTGGAAGTATTTTTTTTGGAACTTTTCTTTCAGAAGACGCAGGCTGAAAATTTACTGCAGAAACAAATGAAACAAGAATTGATTGGTAGAGTGTTAACCTTTTTTGTGTGAGTAATGAACCCAAAGCTCTGATACTAAACTGATGTGGATCTTTGTTGATGAATTCAAGATTCAATTCACCAAAGATTCCTCCGGTTGCCCGATCTTTTCCTCACCAAAACAGCAGGAACAACAATTACGGTTTGAGGGTGTTGGAGATGGAATTGGTTGATGTAGGGGTTGGTTTGGGGGATTATTTTTGTGTTTTTCTATAAAGATATTTCCGCCACACCTTGGTCCTAGGTGATAAGGAATGGATGGCACCACAAGATTGGTATTATCTTGATAAGCCTAGAATAACATCTCTCAACACACAAGAGAGACAACAAAATGCCTAAGCATTTCTTTCATTCAACTTCATTCATCTCTATCTCTAAAATTCTGATTGTGCTTAGCCTTTAAATAGGCTAATACATAACTCTCAAGGAGATCAAAAGACTCCATTACAAGGCAATGAATGATATTCATTCATCCTAGACATGTAACCTAAAATAAAATAAATATAGCACATGAATAATATTAAAACTATACTAAATGAGAATTTATTTGCCTTAATGGATTGAGTTTAGCTTCATTTGAATTCTCCCAATGCAGCCACGAAAATTTGGACCATTTAGATTAATTCCTCACTTATTTTTGGCAAATTGCATGGATTAATCCATTTACAACCCGTCGCAATTTCTTAGCTTTTGAACTTGTAATTGTGACTTCTCTTATTTGTATGTTGATCTTTGAGCCTTTGGTTGTCCTCATCAGATATAGGTAAGGGTGAGATGGGGTTATTCTCCTGACAGAATTTGTGGTAATATGGTGCTTAGGAGGTGTGAGGTCTCGTTGATATTGGACGGGGAAAAAGGAAAACTCTTTCAGGATTGTTTTTCAAGAAACTGGAGAACATGTATCAAGATTCAAGAACACAATCAAGAATGCAAAGGAAAATTTTTTGGAGGGTTTTTAATGAATAAGACACGAATAAAAGTAGTATGTAAGATAAGAACGAGATAAACCTAGGGAACCAAAGAAACCAAATTTCTAATGATAATGAGATAAACCTAGGCTCTGAATACCAAATTGATATGAACCTAGTCCAAGGTTCAAATAAAGATGGAATATTGTCCCAAGATTACTCTCAATACAAAGATAGAGATGGATCGAAATACCTTAGTCCTCATGAGAAACCTTTTGTCTCGAATCCTCAAAGACTTAGAAGAATCCCATGTAGCTTCAAGTACCTCGATGTTGCAATCTTCAATCAACTAGAATCGGATCTAGTTTCCTTCGATTCAAGAACGAGTCCACGTACCTAAATCTAAGGTTGAAGAAAGTAAGATTGATTCGAGTCCACGAATCAATTTGCTAGTCGAGTCCACGACCAACCACTAATTGAGTCCACAATTAGCCATAAGGTTTCTTACACAAGTGTAAAGAAAAAACTTAAGAATTTTATTGAATTAAAGTCTCCCCGAAACTGATATGGATGTGCCCTACTTATAGGTATAGGGGCAGCATTATAATTCTAAATACAATGGGAAAAAGAGTCCTAAACCTAATCTAGAAAACAAGTAAATAGAGTTTTATTTAGAAAAGGATTTAAGGAATCCTTTCTCTTATATGCCAAACAATTTAAATTAATGTTGACCAAAAATAATAGGGCTGATTTGGGCCTAATTTAATCACCAAAATCAGCACTTAAACAATTATAAAAAGCCTTGAATTCTTCTTCATCTTTTACAAATGGGTTTGACTTGGATTTCCACCATCTTTGAATATCACCAATGAAGAGTTGTCTTAATCGTTTGGACTTGGGCCTTGTGATTGACCCAATTGGTACTCTTGATGGATCTTCATTATGTTGGGCCGCATCAGAGAATGATAGTGAGGGAGGTAGTGATGAGGATAATGAGGAAGAAGTTGTGAGGAATCCGGAGAGAGGGAGACATAGAGGAGGAGGAAATAGAGTTATAGAGGGTAGTGATGATGACATGGGAAAAATTAAGATGTCTATTCCTAAATTTCAAGGAAAAAAATGATCCTGAAGCTTACTTAGAGTGGGTGAATAAGGTGGAGAGAGTGTTTGAGTGTCATAGATATTCTGAACTAAAGAAATTGAAATTAGCCGTTCTTGAGTTTTCTGATTATGCTACCATTTGGTGGGAAAAAGTTGTGGCTGACAGAATGAGGAATGGAGAAAATCCTATTGCATCTTGCCAGCAACTTAAGGCTATGATGAGAAGGCGATTTGTGCCTTCATGGTATCAACGAGAGCTGTACCAACAACTTGAGGGGTTGGTACAAGGATCACGCAGTGTACCCGAGTACGTTCAAGAAATGGATAAGCTCATGACCAGACTTAATATTGATGAGAGTTCAGAGCAATCCATGGCACGTTTCCATAGAGGACTGAATTGGGAGATCAAAGACGAGGTTGACAAGCAACACTATGTGGATTACGAGGAGTTGGTCCAATTGGCCATCAAGATTGAACGAACACTTAAGAGGAGGAGAATTCGGACTCAATCAAGTTCTTCGTGGCGACACAAGGATAGAAACAAACTGGATGCTAAAGTTGAATCTAGCAAGCCAAAAGAGTCTCGAGAGCAAAGAGATAAAGGTAAAGAAAAAATTACAAAACCTAGTACTATTAAGTGTTTTAAATGTCAGGGAAGAGGACATATTGCTAAGGAATGTCCAAACAAGTTCAATATAATGGTCAAGAAAGGAATAATTGTGACTGATTCCGAGCATGAACAGAGTGATCCTAGAGACAATATAGAAGCAGAATCTGCTAGTGAAAAGGAGTCCAATTCAGAAAGCGATGAGGGATACGTGGGGCCGGTAGATGGAGAAGCTTTGATGGTAAGGAGATTACTTAACATTCAGGCCAAAGGGGAAGAGGAGCAACGTGAGAACATCTTCCATTCCAAGTGCTTTGTTCATGGAAAGGTTTGCAACTTCATCATTGACGGAGGAAGCTGTGCGAATGTAGCAAGTGCTTAATTGGTTACCAAATTGGGGTTAGATATGCAAAAACATCCATTTCCATATTCATTGCAATGGTTGAATAAGACTGAGGACATCAAAGTGGATCAACAAGTGCTGGTTCCAATCAAGATGGGGAAGTATGAAGATGAGATCTTATGTGATGTTGTTCCTATGCAGGCTGCACATTTGCTATTAGGGAGGCCTTGGCAGTATGATAGAAAAGTCGTGCATGATGGTTTCCACAATAGATACTCCTTTGAACACCGCGGCAGAAAAATCACTCTTACTCCAATGACACCGCAACAAATTTATGAGGTTCAAAAGAAAGCAATTGAGAAAGAAAAAGAAGAGAGGAAAAAAAGTGAGAAAAAGGAAAATTTGAGTGCAAAAGAAACAAGTGAAAAGAAAAACAAAATTTCTTTTGTAAAAAAAGAGTAGTGGAAAATGCCATTAGAGTGGGAAGGCCTATATATTTAAGAGAAAAGGGTCAAATAGGCCCACAAACTTTACCTCAAAGGTCAATTAGCTCCCTAAACTTTACAAAAGTGCAATTAAACCCTCAAACATGTCAAATTGGGTCAATGAAGCCCAAAAATTGATAAATGACTTGTTATTACAGGTCATTTTAATTCCGGCAAAAAATTCCGGCGACCGGCGAAAAAATTTAGTCACCGGAAACAAATCCGGCCGTCCGGTCGTCTTCTGACCGGACGGCCGGATTTTGTCGCAGGTCACTGGAATTGAAATGACCTGTAATAACAGGTCATTTACCGATATTTGGGCTTCATTGACCCAATTTGACATGTTTGAGGGTTTAATTACTCTTTTGTAAAGTTTAGGGGGCTAATTGACCTTTGGGGTAAAGTTTAGGGGTCGATTTGACCCTTTTCTCTATATTTAATGCTTTATAACGGGCCTAGTGCCCAAACAACTAATTTCGAGCATTTGCCCGATGCTGTTACTTCTTTGTTGCAGGAGTATGGAGATATTTTCCCTGAAGAAATGCCTGAGGGATTACCACCCGTGAGGGGTATAGAGCACCAAATTGACTTGGTGCCAGGGGCACCATTGCCAAACAGACCAGCTTACCGGTGTAATCCGGAAGAAACTAAAAAGATTCAAAAACAGGTGGATGAGTTGTTAGCTAAAGGGCATAAAAGGGAAAGCTTAAGCCCTTGTGCAGTTCCAGTTCTTCTGGGACCCAAAAAAGATGGGTTGTGGCGTATGTGTGTTGATTGTAGAGCAATCAACAAAATTACTGTTAAATATCGTTTTCCTATTCCACGCCTTGATGATATGTTAGATGAACTATAGGGTGCATGTTTTTTTTTCCAAAATTGATTTGAAATCTTGATATCACCAAATACGAATTCGTGAAGGGGATGAATGGAAAACAGCCTTCAAGACCAAGCAAGGTCTATATGAATGGCTTGTTATGCCATTTGGCCTTACCAATGCACCTAGTACCTTCATGAGGCTCATGAACCACGTGCTTCGAGACTTCATAGGGAAAAGTGTGGTGGTCTATTTTGACGATATCCTAATTTATAGTAAGAGCCTTAAAGAGCATGTTAGGCATCTGAAAGAGGTTTTTTATGTGTTGAGAGTGCATAAACTGTATGTTAACTTGAAGAAGTGTGAATTCTGCACCTCGTCTGTACATTTCCTTGGCTATATTATCAATGCCAATGGGATTGTGGCAGATAGTGCTAAAATTGAGGCTATTCGTGATTAGCCAACACCGAGGAATGTTGGTGAAGTACGTAGTTTTCACGGCCTTGCGAGCTTTTATCACCGCTTTGTGGAAAATTTCAGTACTATTGCTGCACCACTAACTGAGGTGATTAAAAAGGATGTAGGGTTTCAATGGGGCGATAAGCAAGAACGTGCCTTTAGCGTACTGAAAGAAAAGTTGTGCACAGCACCAGTACTTGCTTTACCCAACTTTGAGACCACATTTGAGATAGATTGTGATGCCTCCGGGGTGGGTATAGGGGCTGTCCTCATGCAAGGGGGAAAACCAGTTGCTTATTTTAGTGAGAAATTGAACGGGGCTAGTTTGAATTACCCTACTTATGACAAGGAGCTTTTTGCCCTTGTTAGAGCTTTAGAGCATTGGGAGCACTATCTCCGACCCAAAGAATTTGTAATTCACACTGATCACGAAGCTCTTAAATACTTGCGTGGTCAAGGTAAGCTCAATAGGCGTCATGCCAAGTGGGTAGAGTACATTGAGTCTTTCTTGTATGTAATTCAATACAAGCAAGGTAAGGAAAATGTAGTGGCTGATGCGCTTTCTAGGAGACATATCATGTTAACTACCTTGCATGCACGGTTTTTGGGTTTTGAACATATCAAAGATTTGTATGGGAATGAAGCTGTTTTTGGTGAAATATATTCTGCTTGTGTGAAAGGAGCATTTGGGAAATACTCATTGAATGATGGATTTCTATTTAAAGATAATAAACTGTGTATCCCTACATGTTCTTTACGAGAGCTTTTGCTTAAGGAAGCACATGGGGGTGGACTGATGGGCCATTTTGGCATTCAAAAAACACTATAAATTCTTAAAGAACATTTTTATTGGCCTAGAATGAAGCATGATGTTCATAGAA
Source organism: Ipomoea nil (assembly GCF_001879475.1). Taxonomy (NCBI): domain Eukaryota; kingdom Viridiplantae; phylum Streptophyta; class Magnoliopsida; order Solanales; family Convolvulaceae; genus Ipomoea; species Ipomoea nil. The sequence continues at coordinate 476,604 of NW_017619182.1, read as the reverse complement.
TCTGTGATTGGTGCTTAGTGTGCAAGCAGGCTAAGTCAAAGAGCATGCCTCATGGGTTGTATACGCCTTTGCCAGTAGCTACTCAACCATGGGTTGATCTCTCCATGGACTTTGTCTTGGGTTTGCCTAGAACTAATAAAGGTCATGATTCTATCTTTGTTGTGGTGGACAGGTTTTCCAAGATGGCACATTTTGTTCCGTGTCACAAGACGGATGACGCAAGTAATGTAGCAAACTTGTTCTTCAGGGAGGTGGTTCGGCTTCATGGAATGCCAAAGACTATAGTGTCAGACCGTGATGTTAAATTTTTAACCTACTTTTGAAAAACTTTGTGGGGCAAATTGGGGACTAAACAGCTATTTTCTACCACTTGTCATCCTCAAACGGATGGTCAAACTGAGGTGGTGAACCGGACTTTGGGGGCTTTACTTGGGGCATGTGTTAAGAAAAATTTAAAATCTTGGGAGGAAAACATTCCTCATGTTGAATTTTCTTACAATAGACATATGCATAGCACTACAGGTTTTTCACCCTTTGAAGTGGTGTATGGGTTTAATCCAATTACGCCTCTCGATCTAACCCCTTTTGCAGTTAAAGATTATTGCAATGTAGATGGAGCGAAAAAGGCTAAATGGGTCCAATCTATTTATGAGCAAGTTAGCCGACGGATCACTAAAAGGAATGAGCAAACTGCCACACGAGTTAATAAAGGACAAAAACAAGTTGTCTTCCAACCAGGCGATTGGGTTTGGGTGCATATGAGGAAGGAGCGTTTCCCTGCCCAAAGGAGGTCAAAATTACTACCAAGGGGCGATGGGCCATTCCAAGTGGTGTCTCGGATCAATCACAATGCTTACAAGTTAGCTCTCCCAGGGGAGTATGGTGTTAGCAATACTTTTAATGTTGCTGATCTTTCATCCTTTAATGCTGATCCTGAAGATTCGTGGACGAATCCTCCTGAGGAGGGGGGAAATGTTGAGGACATCGATGGTGACGAGAGTAGAGATCCACTACATGTTTTGGATGGTCCTACAACACGGGCTAGAGTTAGGAGGTTGCAAGATTCTGTGAGTGCACTCATACAAGCCAATTTTGAGGTGGGACATTCGGATGGGTATGATGGCCGTGTGATCAATTTAATTGGTGTCCAATTTAATTAAATTGTCTCATCTTTGTCACCAATTGTCACCCCAAATGTCTACAATGGGGCTAGGTTGCAATTAGACATTCAATGTCAATTTACAAAGTTGCTGAAAATCTGGCGCAACAATAATTTAAGGCCCGTGCGCATCAACCCACTCGTGTATCACTCCAAGTGGCAGATACTCTCACAAGCCTTTTTCCAAAAAGGAAAGTTCTAGTCTGGAACTCAAGTCGATATGGATTCAACATCAAAGTTCAAGAAAACGTACCTTGGAAAACTTCACAAGCCTTTGAGAGTAAGGTGTATTGCGAGGTAGGTAATAAAATTGAGAGCAAAGAAACTAAGCAAGATTTGGAAAAAAAAAAGGGAAGCAAAGAAAGAAGTATGGAAGAAAGATACGCAGGACCAATATCAGTAGATAGACACAAATAGAATGTAATAGGGGTGCAAGTGTACCACAACCAAATAAGAATATATCAAGAACTCCTTCCAAACTTATACTTTTCCCCTTCCTTATCCCTCCAAATTTCTCCTACCAACCAGATTTTTTTCCCAACCTAATTCATCTTCTTTATTGCTTTCTCTTTTTTGTTTTTTTTTTTTTTTTTTTCAAATTTCTTGATTTTTTTTTTTTGATTTTTTTGATAAGTAACCTCCAAATAACTACTGTAAATATCAACAAACATTTCGGACCAAGAGGATCCACACAACACCTTCAAAATAGAATCAAGAATTTCAAGAATCACCCAGAAAAATAGAAACGCTTCCCTTACTTCGAAGATGAATATCTCAATGACCATAAGGAATTAGCACGTGTATAATATATCAAAAGAACGCTCCAGAAGAGATCTAAAAGATATCAAAATTTCAGATAAAACTAACCAGTGGATCTCGAGATATAAGTCATTCTTTGAAACTGGTCACAGAACGCGGAAATCTGGACAGGGTGTGATTGAGACGTAATTGCGCGTAAATGCGCTTTGGATATAGGTAAGGGTGAGATGTGGTTATTTTTGTAACAGAATGTTTGGTAATATGGTGCTTAGGAGGTGTGAGTTGTCGTTGATATTGTCGTTGAAAAAAGGAAAACTCTTTCGGGATTGTTTTTCAAGAAACTGGAGAACATGTATCAAGATTCAAGAACACAATCAAGAATGCAATGGAACATTTTTTGGGGGGTTTTAATGAATAAGACACGAATAAAAGTAGTATGTAAGATAAGAACGAGATAAACCTAGGGAACCAAAGAAACCAAATTTCTAATGATAATGAGATAAACCTAGGCTCTGAATACCAAATTGATATGAACCTAGTCCAAGGTTCAAATAAAGATGGAATATTGTCCCAAGACTATTCTCGAAACTAAAGATAGAGATGGATCAAAATACCTTAGACCTCACGAGAAACCCTTTGTCTCGAATCCTCAAAGACTTGGAAGAATCCCATTGTAGCTTCAAGTACTTCGATGATGCAAACTTCAATCAACTAGAGTCGGATCTAGTTTCCTTCAATTCAAGAACGAGTCCATCAACCTAAATCTAATGTTGAAGAAAGGAAGATTGATTCGAGTCGACGAATCAATTTGCTAGTCGAGTCCATGACTAGCCACTAATTGAGTCCACAATTAGCCATAAGGTTTCTTACACAAGTGTAAAGAAAAACTTAAGAATTTTATTGAATTAAAGCCTGTTTCAAACTGATATGGATGTGCCCTATTTATAGATATAGGGCAGCATTGTACTCTAAATACAATGGGAAAAAGAGTCCTAAACCTAATCTAGAAAACAAGTAAATAGAGTTTTATTTAGAAAAGGATTTAAGGAATCCTTTCTAAATACAACTAGTGTTTTCTCTTTTATGCCAAACAATTTAAATTAATGATGACCAAAAATAATAGGGCTGATTTGGGCCTAATTTAATCACCAAAATCAGCACTTAAACAATTATAAAAAGCCTTGAAATCTTCTTCATCTTTTGCAAATGGGCTTGACTTGGATTTCCACCATCTTTGAATATCACTAATGAAGAGTTGTCTTAATCGTTTGGACTTGGGCCTTGTGATTGGCCCAATTGGTACTCTTGATGGATCTTTATTATGTTGGGCCGCATCATCCTCACCTTCTTGAAAATGATTTGACCTCAAATCTTGTAAGCATTGTCTTCGATCCATGATATCACTTGAAATGGGCCACTATAATACTTTCCTCTATCGAATGGAATTATTATTGGACTTTCTTGTTTCTTCCACCAATGATTCTTTAAGGATGTAGTTATGGGCCTTGTGATGAGCCCACTATAGACCCTTATTGGATTCCATGTGTACTGGTTCTTATTAACCGGCGTACCCATCGATGGTGTGTAGGGTCGTAAGTCCCCCCTTGAAAAGGAGATCGCGATCCACCGACTGGGTGCGTCAGCGGTGTGTAGGATCGTGGTCCGACGTTGAGTTCGTCAGCGGTTCTCAAAGGGTTGGTTGCGATCAACTCCCCTCATACCGCGGTACTGAGGTAGGGTGCTGCGGGGCTGTGTTAATGCTATAAGCATTAACCCTCATGTTTGGGGCATGCGATTGGTCCCGTGGCGCCATCAACGATTATGTGATATGAATGGTGATTCAATGATGATGTGATTTGGAAATTGGGAAAATGTTCTGTGACCTTAGATGCGTATTCCTTGTGACGTTATCTCTACTTAACTGTTTATTGTTGATTGATGAGCTTGTCCCTATTTGTTGAGTCTATTTCTGGTTTTAAAACTAGTGTCTCTTAAGTATATATCTTCCTGCTTTGAAATGATTTTCGTATATCTATATATATCTATCTATAATGTATTTCAACGCGTTGGAGTTGGTTACCAGCATCTCTCGCTGAACAGATATATTTGGCTTTCAGGCACAAATGAGTAGACACTGGAGCGCGCTAGAGATTTGGAGCGTAGAGTAGATAGTTTCCCTTTCGGCCTGCGTGCCATGCTTATGTATTGACATTATTGAGGATTTTAGTTAGTTAGCCTGTGCACCTGAGTTCTCTAGCCCAGGTGTGACATTGCACCCCATACTCTTATGTTATACTTTTGGGATTTAATGAGAATCTACCTTTATTATATAAGTCTTAAAAGTTGAAAATTTTCGGGGTGTTACAGTTGGTATCAGAGCCTAAGTTTGACCCTAGGATAAGACTCTTAAGACCAAGACCTTAGGACAATAGGCTTAAAACATTAGGAGTTCAGTAAGATAGGATTTAGGGATCATAGGACGCGCAGTGAGATCATGAAACCTTACACTTCCTTCACCCTAACTCACACGTAATTTAAATAAACTTCCTCTACACCCATAACATCAAGGTAAGGATGCAATATAATATCAACCTATGAACCCCAGGATTGCACCAAAGAGGAAACAGGCAAAGGCACCGAAACTTCTCACATAGGAATTCTTGACTCAAAATATACAACGTCTGGCCCAAATTGCCCAGGCACTAAACAGTGCAGTCCCCCAACCATTACCACCAAACAGAAACTTGGAAATCCACCGCCAAGTCTCGGAACACCAACCACCCACCTTCTCAGGGGACGAAAATCCCACGATCCTCGAAGAGTGGATCTGAACCTTTGACAAGATATTCAGGGCGACGGGATGCCCAGAAAACCACCAAGTAGAGGCGGCCTCCTTCTACTTCAGGCACGGGTCCGACACCCGGTGGGTCCACGAGAAACCCAATTGCGAACAAAGTCCCGGGTTCAACTGGGAAGCCCTAAAAATGCGACTACGAGAACAATTCTACCCCAGTCACCTGAAAGCAACCATATACGGAGAATTCCTCCATCTAAAACAGGGAGCAACCCCAATCGCAGAGTACTACCGGCAGTTCCTTAAGCTAGCTCGCCTCACTCCCGAACTAGTACCTACAGAGACAATCAAAATCAAGAAATTCATAAAGATCCTCAACCCCGAAAACCAGAACGCCCTAACTATACAAGAACCAAGAACCCTCGAAGAAGCCTATGCCAAGGCATTCCAACTACAACAAATACCAGACGAACCGCAGGAAACACACCTGGGACACAAAAGAAAATTTAAAGGGAACCACACAAACCCCCACCAGGAGCCTAAAACCTCCAGAGTCACCTCGCCCCACAAGGCCGTAACACCGGCCACTCAAGGAAGGATCCTTACCATAAGCGAAGCCAAAATCGGAGATAGCAACATAGTCTCCGGAACCTTCCTTGTACACACCACCCCCGCCACCGTACTATTTGATTCAGGGGCTACCAACTCATTTATAGCAACCGAATTCGCCACCCAACTCGGTCTTAACACCAGCACCAGAGTACAACTCCAGGTCAAGGTGGCCTCCGGTGAAATCATAAAATGTGACCGCATGTACAAAAACATAATAATCACCATCAAAGGAGTGGAATTCCCTAGCAACCTAATACAATTCAGACTAGATGGAGTACAAGTGATCTTGGGCATGGACTAGCTAGGGAAATTCCAAGCACAAATCCTGTGCGGTGAATAAAAAGTGGTCTTACGGGGACCGAACGACAAAAGGGTATCCTACCGCGGAACCCCCAAGGATCCGGAAATCAAATTAGTAAACATGATAAAAATGAAGAAATATCTAACCCAAGGAAACGAAGTCTTCCTATGCTCAGTCAATAACCTCAACACCAAAATAGCCGAACCCCAAACCATTCCAGTGGTAAACGAATTCACCGACGTCTTCCCAGACGAAATCCCCGGAGCACCCCCAACCAAAGAAGTCGAGTTCACGATAGACCTAATACCAGGCACTGCCCCGATCTCTAAACCACCCTACAGGCTGGCGCCAAAGGAAATGAAGGAACTGAAAACACAACTTTAGGAACTACTAGATAAGGGATACATCCGCCCCAGCACCACACCATGGGAGCACCAGTATTATTCGTTAAAAAGAAAGATGGGAGCATGCGTCTGTGCATCGACTACAGGGAACTAAATCAAGTTACAATAAAGAATAAATATCCTCTTCCCCGAATCGACGACTTGTTCGACCAACTTAAAGGAGCAGGGGTGTTCTCGAAAATTGATTTAAGATCCGGATACCATAAGATAAAAGTGGCCAACCCAGATATCCAGAAAACAGCCTTTCGAACATGCTACGGTCATTACGAATTCACGGTGATGCCCTTCGGACTCACCAATGCACCCGCTATATTCATGGACCTCATGAATCGAGTATTCCGCCCCCACCTAGATGACTTCGTCATCGTATTCATCGACAACATCTTGGTCTACTCTCGAAACAAGGAAGAACATGAAAAGCACCTCCGCACGACCTTACAAACCCTGAGAGAACACCAACTATATGCCAAGTTCTCCAAATGTGAGTTCTGGAAGGACAACGTAACCTTCCTGGGTCACGTGATAACCAAAGAAGGAATCAAGGTGGACCCCACCAAAATCCACGCCGTCAAGGAATGGCCCACACCAAAATCGCTTTCGGAGGTCAGAAGCTTCCTAGGATTAGCTGGCTATTATAGGAGGTTTGTACCCGATTTTACCAAAATAGCCCAACCTCTCACCAAGCTCATGAAAAAGAAAACCCCCTTTCGATGGGACAACAACTGCACCACAGCCTTTCAAGAATTGAAAGTGAAACTAACCACGGCACCCGTCCTAGCCCTTCCCTCCGGGATGGAAGGATTTGAGGTCTTCAGCGACGCCTCCAAAAAGGGGCTGGGATGCGTACTAATGCAAAAGGGCAAGGTAATAGCATACGCATCTAGACAACTCAAAACCCACGAGGAAAATTACCTCACACACGACCTCGAGCTAGCCGCCATCGTGTTCGCCCTGAAAATTTGGAGACATTACCTATACGGAGTACAATGCAAGATTTATACGGATCGTAAAAGCCTAAAGTACATCTTCACCCAGAAAGATCTAAACATGCGACAACGAAGGTGGCTGGAACTCATAAAAGATTATGACCTAGATACCCAGTACCACGAAGGAAAGGCTAACGTTGTGGCGGACGCCCTAAGCCGAAAGGCTAATCACTCCCTCAACGCCACCTGGATCTTGCCAGACCAGCTATACAAGGACTTCCAAAAATTGAACCTGGAGGTAGTAGAGCAAGGTCAAACCAACTCCGAGATCCACCTATTCAATGCCAGAGTCATACCCACACTATTCGAAGAAATCAAGGCCGGGCAGCATCAAGACCCGGAACTAAATAAAATTCGACTCGACCTAACTCAAGGAAAGGACGGACCCTTCGAAATATACGAAGATGGCAGCCTCCGCTATCAAGGGAGGTGGTGCGTGCCCACAACACACCCCCACCTAAAGCAACAAATCCTGAGACAAGGACACAACTCCCCATACTCAGTGCACCCCGGAGGCGACAAATTATACCAAGATGTGAAAAGGATGTTTTGGTGGCCCAACATGAAAAAGGAAGTAGCGGACTTCGTGGGCAAATGTCTGAACTGCCAAAGGGTAAAGGCCGAACGATGCAAGCCCAAAGGACTTGTACAACCCCTTGAAATACCACAAGGGAAGTGGAACTCCATATCTATGGATTTCGTCGGAGGATTACCCACAACACCAACCGGCAAGGATAAGATATGGGTAATAGTGGACCGGCTAACCAAAACAGCACGGTTCATTGCTATGAAAGAAACATGGACAATGACGCAACTAGCCCGAGCCTACCTAAACTGAGTAGTAAAATACCACGGGATCCCCCGAAACATTGTGTCCGATAGGGATCCCAGGTTCCTCTCACAATTCTGGAAGTCTCTACAAACAGCCTTGGGGACACAATTGAACCTGAGCACTGCCTTCCACCCCACCACTGACGGCCAAACCGAGAGAACCATTCAGATTCTCGAAGACATGCTAAGAGCCTGCATGTTGGACTTCTAAGGGACATGGAAGGAACACCTAGACCTCATCGAATTCTCTTACAACAACAGCTACCACGCAAGTATCCGCATGGCCCCCTACGAAGCTCTGTACGGTCAAAAATGTAGAACCCCCTTATGTTGGGAAGACATGATCGGCCTAATAACGCTAGGACCCCAATACTTACAAGACACCATAGCTAAAGTCAAGCACATACAAGAAAGAATGAAGGCCGCCCAAGACCGCCAAAAATCCTACGCCGACCTAGGAAGAAAACAAGCCGAGTTCAACCCCGGGGACAACGTCTGGTTGAGAATCTCGCCCACACGAGGGGTAATGAGGTTCGGAAGAAAAGGAAAACTCAGCCCCCGGTTTATCGGCCCCTATGAAATCATAGAAAGAGTCGGGAACCTGGCCTACCGCCTCGCCCTACCCATCGAACTGGAACGGGTACACAACGTATTCCACATATCCCAACTAAAGAAATATTTACACGACCCAAGCCACGTACTACAACCCGAGACCGTGGACCTTGACGATGCACTAGCTTACGAAGAGAAACTCGTAAGAATCCTGGACACCAGGATAAGAACCACCCGCCGACGAGCCATAGAAATGGTAAAAGTCCTCTGGACCAACCATGGGACCGGAGAAGCAACATGGGAACTCAAAGACACAATGAAGGAACGCTACCCCGAACTCTTCACACCAGGTAACCAAGGCGAAAGCATATGTTAAGGGAAGAAGTCAGTCAGCAAGGACTAAAGCTTCGGGGACGAAGCTTCCCGTTAAGGGGGGGAGAGTGTAACACCCTGTGTTACGGCCCATAATCCAATTAATTAATTACCCAGAAAGAAAGATTAAAATCTCATTAACTAGGAAAGGCCCACCATAAGCCCATGGACCCTTATCCCCAAATCCAACCCTTAGTCCCATAGGAAATAGAAGTAGCCAACTATATAAATAGGAACATAGGAGGCACCTAGAACTCACACCACAATAATCTCTCACCACACAAGAAGTTCCAAGAATTCCCCTAGGAGAAATCATGAAAGGAGGAATCTTAAAGAAAGACCCTTCATAGCCAAGGAAATTAATTAAGGCTAAGAGGTAACCCATGTCTCAACAAAACCTATTTTCTTCGCTATAATCTCCTTCCTTGGCCTCCTTCTATATGCTTGTGTCTTGATGAATTCCTCTATGCTATTTGTGATATATTCTTGATGATTGATAAGATGATTTATGTGTATTCTTGATAATCTTGATGATCTTGATGTTGAAAAGAGGTTCTTGATATTGATGTGATGATTGTTGACGAATCTTGGTAATTCTTGATAAAATATGGTTTTGATGATTTGGGAGGGATTAGAGCCCTAGGATGAATTGGGAATTTGTGTTGTAATGTTCTTAATTTATATTTGGGTGGGAATTCACATGTTCGGGTGTTGTTTATGTTTAGAAGTCATGATAGAACGAGTTATATGTGATTCTTGCTTTTTGATCAGTTAATTGACTACGTGGTGTCATTAATTGTGTTTAAAAGTGTCTAAGCATGGTTTCGGGTTCCACAAAGGATCCCGGGGCGAAATATTGATGAATGAGTCAGTGGGGGTAGGGGTACCCGCCACCTACCCGCTGCCCGAAGATCACCGCCGGGCAGCGGGCAGGCGCCGGGTGATCCCTCACCCACCGGCTACCCGCTGGTTCGTGACCCCTCCCGGGTCCCCGGCTTCCCCGTTTGATGTCCCCTATTCCCCGTGGCGTCCCAACGGACCCCGTTTGTCGTACCTAAGTCTAGTTTGATGTTTCAGGTACCGTTCGTAGGATAGGTGAATCTTAGGAATTGCATGCTAGTTGAATTGGTAGCCCGTTGACCTAGGTGGAAGTCGTATGAACCCCTTAGGACAATTCTTAGTACGTGAATGATCACACGTAAGTTTAATTATACGCCTCCCCTTCCCAATGTGCTATTATGTGCTATAACGTGTTATGTGATGCATGATTCCCCAATTTGGTTGCGATCAAATTGGCTATACGGGCAGTTGGATGGGTTGAGAACCATACCAACTGTTAACCAGGCCGGTTGCGATCGGTCTGGTATATAAATATTATATAGGGCTGCGGTCCACTATTTGGCTACTTATGAGCTGCTGTTCATTCTCCTGGTTGCGGTCAGTGATCCACTTCTTGGGCTGCGGTCCACATGGGCCTCGGTGCTATGACCCACCGGACCTGAACGCGCCAGGACGGTGTGTAGGGCCAATAAGCCGAGGAAGGCTGTAGTCCACCGATCCGAGTAATTGGGGCGGTGTGTAGGGCTACGGCTGGCTGCGACCCACCGAGTGATGGGACGACGGTATGTAGGGCCATAGTCTCCGAGGATCTTCACCCACCGACTGAGTATAGCTCCGCGGTGTGTCGGGCTTGATCCGCTATGGTCCACCGGCGGTGTGTAGGGTCGTAAGTCCCCCCTTGAAAAGGGGATCGCGATCCACCGACTGGGTGCGTCAACGGTGTGTAGGATCGTGGTCCGACGTTGAGCTCGTCAGCGGTTCTCAAAGGGTTGGTTGCGATCAACTCCCCTCATACCGCGGTACTGAGTAATAAGAACCAGTACACATGGAATCCAGTAAGGGTAAATAGTGGGCTCATCACAAGGCCCATAACTACATCTTTAAAGCATCATTGGTGGAAGAATCAAGGAATTCCAATAATAATTCCATTCGACAGAGGAAAGTATTATAGTGGCCCGTTTCAAGTGATGTCACGGATCGAAGACAATGTTTAGAAGATTCGAGGTTGAATCATTTTTCAAGAAGGGGAGGATGATGCGGCCCAACATAATGAAGATCCATTAAGAGTACAAATTGGGCTAATCACAAGATCCAAGGCCCAAATCAGCTTTGTTATTCGTGGTCATCATTATTTTAAATTGTTTGGAATTAAAGAGAAAACACTAGTTTGTATTTAGAAAGGATTCCTTAAATCCCTTTCTAAATAGGACTATATTTATTTGATTTCTAGATTAGGTTTAGGACTCTTTTTGTATTTAGAAAAGGATTCCTTAAATCCCTTTCTAAATAGGACTATATTTATTTGCTTTCTAGATTAGGTTTAGGACTCTTTTTCCAATCGTATTTAGGATTACAATGCTGCCCTATACCTATAAATAGGGCACATCCATATCAGTTTTAGGGAGGCTTGAATTCAATAAAATTCTTAAGTTTTTCTTTACACTTGTGTAAGAAACCTTATGGCTAATTGTGAACTCAATTAGTGGCTAGTCGTGGACTCGAATCAATCTTCCTTTCTTCAACCTTAGATTTAGGTTCGTGGACTCGTTCTTCAATCGAAGGAAACTAGATCCGACTCTAGTTGATTGAAGATTGCAACATCGAGGTACTTGAAGCAACAGTGGGATTCTTCCAAGTCTTTGAGGATTCGAGACAAAAGATTTCTCGTGAGGTCTAAGGTACTTTGATCCATCTCTATCATTACTTTTGAGAGCATTCTTGGGACAATATTCCATCTTATTTGAATGTTGGATTAGGTTCATATCAATTTGGTATTCAGAGCCTAGGTTTGTCTCATTATCATTTGAAATTTGGTTTCTTTGGTTCCCTAGGTTTATCTCGTTCTTATCTTACATACTACTTTTTTCGTGTCTTATTCATTAAAAAAAAAAATCCAAAAGAATTTTCTTTTGCATTCTTGACTGTGTTCTTGAATCTTGATACATGTTCTCCAGTTTCTTGAAAAAGAATCCTGAACGTGTTTTCCCTTTTTCCCGTCCAATATCAACGAGACCTCACACCTCCTAAGCACCATATTACCAAATATTCTGTCAAGAAAACAACCCCTTCTCACCCTTACCTATATCCAAAGCGCATTTACGCGCAATCACATCTCAATCACACCCTGTCCAGATTTCCGCGTTCTGTGACCAGTTTCAAAGAATGACTTATATATCGAGATCCACTGGTTAGTTTTATCTGAAATTTTGATATGTTTTAGATCTCTTCTGGGGCGTTCTTTTGATATATTATAAACGTGCTAATTCCTTATGGTCATTGAGATATTGATCTTCAAAGTCAGGGCATTGTTTCTGTTTTTCTAGGCGATTCTTGAAATTCTTGATTCTGTTTTGAAGGGGTTGTGTGGATCCTCTTGGTCCAAAATTTTTGTTGATATTTACAGTAGTTATTTGGAGGTTACTTATCAAAAGAATCAAAAAAAAATCAAGAAAGTTGAAAAAAAAAAAAAGCAAAAAAAGAGAAAGCAATAAAGAAGAAGAATAAGGTTGGGGAAAGAATTTGGCTGGTAGGAGAATTTTGGAGGGACAAGGAAGGGGAAAAGTATAAGGTTGGAAGGATTTCTTTAATGATTCCTAATTGTTTGTGGTACGCGTGAACCCATTTTATATTCTATTTGTCTCTATCTTTTGTTATTGGTCTTGCATATCTTTCTGCCATACTTCCTTCTTTAGTTTCCATTTTCTTTCAAATCTTATTTAGTTTCTTTGCTCGTATTGTCATTTTTCTTTGCTTCTTGCTCTCAATTTTATTACCTATCTCGCGATACACCCTTACTCTCAAAGGCTTGTGAAGTTTTCCAAGGTACGTTTTCTTGAACTTTGAGGATGAATCCATATCAACTTGAGTTCCGGACTAGAATTTTCCTTTTTGGAAAAAGGCTTGTGAGAGTATTTGCCACCTGGAGTGATACACGAGTGGAGTGTGTGTTTGTAAGAGTGTGTAGTGAACCCCCAGAGCCATATGATCCATCTCTTACCCGTGAGCTGAGAATAGTGAGGGAGCGAGCCAACTTTTTGGTCTCACTAACATGAATACTCACATATCTTCTTGTTTTTAGATTTTGTTTCTCATCTACAAATGGCTGAAGAGGTTCCAAACCTGCCCCAGAAATTAGAACAAAAAATAGACAGGTTACTCAAAAGAATGAATAATTTGGAGCAACGCTCACAACAAGTGCAACCACCACACAATGATGAGCGACACCTGCCACCCGCAGGAAGAGTGAATCCTAGATGTCAAAGGATCCAGCAGTGTAATACGGAGTTAGGAAACATTACATATGAAATTCCTAACTTCACCGGTGAGAAAAGACATACCGAATACATAGAATGGGAGAATGCTATTGAAACTTTTTTTTATTTAAAGCACTATTCTGATCTTACAAAAATTAGGCTAGTTGCTACATCTTTTAAGGGGTATGATTTGTCTTGGTGGCGAAAAAGAAATAGAGAGAGAGTTGCTAATTTTATTCCCTATGAATCTTGGTTTCAAGTGAGGGAAGATATGCGCCTAACCTTTCGTCCTAAATCTTTTTTGTATGATCTTGAAAGAAAATTGCAGGGAACGGTGCAAGGAACAAAGTCAGTTGACGAGTACCACCAAACATTAAATATTTTGCTTAAACAGAGAGACATACATGAAGAAGAGACAAAAACTGTTGCTCGTTTCGTACATGGAATGAACTTAGAAATTCGATGTGGAATGAGTTTTCAGAGATATGACACCCTTTATGATTCCTTGTATGCTGCACGTGAATCTGAGGTAAAAATCAAAGAGATGAAAATGTACAAGTCCAAAAATGATGCATCGAGATGGAACAACACTCGTTCCACCTCTCAAAAGCGTGATGAACATCCTCCTCCAAGAGATGATTCATGAGACAAAGGTAAGGAAAAGGTAAGCGAGGCAGCGAGGCCTCAACATGATAGAGAATTGATTTGTTATAGATATAATGAGAGAGGCCACATAGCTCGTGATTGCCCTAACAAAAGGGTAGTTAAGATAACAACACAATCTGAAAAATTTACTTCTTGTCTTGAATCTGAGGATGAGGTATGTGACCATTTTGAAAACCCCAATTAACATGTTGAGGGAGAACCTTTTATATACCTTTAGATTTTGATTCTAAATATGCTGATAGTGAGTCTAGTCATACTCTTGTTGTTAAGGAGGTTTTGAATGTTCACCCTTTAAAAGAAGATGAGTCTCAAAGAGAAAATATATTTTGTGCTAAAGGGTCAATTAAAGAGAATGCTTGTGCTATGGTAATAGATTCTAGAAGTTGCACAAATGTGGCTAGTGCAACTATGGTTAAATTTCCCCAGTTACCTTTGCTTAATCATCCAAATCCTTATTGTTTGCAATGGTTAACTGATGTAGGAGAAGCTAGAGTAACCAAACAGGATCTTATTCCATTATCTATTAACAGTTACTCTGATGAAATCTTGTGTGATAATATCCCAATGCAGGCTGCTCATATCTTGTTAGGTAGACCATTGCAATTTGACAGAAAAATAAGTTCTGATGGAATGAGGAACACTTATGTGTTTCACATGAATGAAGTTACATATTTCTTGTCTCGTTTGTATCCTAAACAAGTAGAAGAAATTCAATTGTCATTGATGCAAGCTCTCAAACCAGCCTCAAAGAAGGAAGAAATCATAGAGAGAAAAGTGGAACCTCCATGTTTGGAATTGCAATCACCACTCCAATCCTCTAACTCAGTTTGTAGCCAAATAAAGGGACCACAATCAGTGATACAGTGGAAAGGACCAGCCCAAGGTGTCAAAGTGCAACCTCTCTTGGTAACTAAAAAGGATAATATGCAAGAGAAAGGAAGGGGAGTCACTTTATACTCACTTTTATTCCAAAAGCATGCATTATTATTCTCTAGATTTCTTTGCCATGTTTCTACTAATGACGTACTTGCTAGATGTGTTAGAAATTTGTTTGCCTCCATACATCCAAGATTCCTTAATTTTGATTTTACTAAAACTTTGTTTGATAGAGATAAGGAATCACTGGAAAGTTATAAGGCACATTTGAAAACTTCTTATCTGAAACACTACTTGCTCAAGGGATTTTGGTTCAAAGTCAATGGGATTGACACTTTTTACTTTGTTTTGGGCAATGATTTAATTGTTGATTCACATAAGGGACATTTTGATTTTCCAAAGAGTGATGATGTTTTGCATGGATATTTTCATTGGCCAAAGAAGAAAAAAGATGTAGAATCTTATGTTCATAATTGTGCTACTTAACACCATAATACATCTAAATCATTACTTGATATTTCCATGAATTTTCTATTTGATTTTACCTTAAGCTCTAGGAGGAAAGATTTTGTGCTTGTTGACAATTCAAACAAGATGCCTAAATTTAATATGTCTCATTTTGTTGAATTATTACTATCCAGAATGTTTAAATTCCATGATGTGTCAATAGACTTAATTGCCTTACTTGTTGATTGTAGGATGATGATTGGAGCGACTCGTGTCAAGCATCCCAAGAAAAAGTTCCATGAGCGTGATAAAACAGAAAGTGAGCTTGCTAATTTGCCTTTCATTGAAGATTTGGATTCGAGGACGAATCCTTTTCAAGAATGGGAGAATAATAGGAACAAGTACACATGGAATCCAGTAAGGGTAAATAGTGGGCTCATCACAAGGCCCATAACTACATCTTTAAAGCATCATTGGTGGAAGAATCAAGGAATTCGAATAATAATTCCATTCAACAGAGGAAAGTATTATAGTGGCCCGTTTCAAGTGATGTCACGGATCGAAGACAATGTTTAGAAGATTCGAGGTTGAATCATTTTTCAAGAAGGGGAGGATGATGCGGCCCAACATAATGAAGATCCATTAAGAGTACAAATTGGGCCAATCACAAGATCCAAGGCCCAAATCAGCTTTGTTATTCGTGGTCATCATTATTTTAAATTGTTTGGAATTAAAGAGAAAACACTAGTTTGTATTTAGAAAGGATTCCTTAAATCCCTTTCTAAATAGGACTATATTTATTTGATTTCTAGATTAGGTTTAGGACTCTTTTTGTATTTAGAAAAGGATTCCTTAAATCCCTTTCTAAATAGGACTATATTTATTTGCTTTCTAGATTAGGTTTAGGACTCTTTTTCCAATTGTATTTAGGATTACAATGCTGCCTTATACCTATAAATAGGGCACATCCATATCAGTTTTAGGGAGGCTTGAATTCAATAAAATTCTTAAGTTTTTCTTTACACTTGTGTAAGAAACCTTATGGCTAATTGTGGACTCAATTAGTGGCTAGTCGTGGACTCGACTAGCAAATTGATTCGTGGACTCGAATCAATCTTCCTTTCTTCAACCTTAGATTTAGGTTCGTGGACTCTTTCTTGAATCGAAGGAACCTAGATCCGACTCTAGTTGATTGAAGATTGCAACATCGAGGTACTTGAAGCTACAATGGGATTCTTCCAAGTCTTTGAGGATTCGAGACAAAAGGTTTCTCGTGAGGTCTAAGGTACTTTGATCCATCTCTATCTTTACTTTTGAGAGCATTCTTGGGACAATATTCCATCTAATTTGAATCTTGGATTAGGTTCATATCACTGAGGTAGGGTGCTGCGGGGCCGTGTTAATGCTATAAGCATTAACCCTCATGTTCGGGGCATGCGATTGGTCCAGTGGCGCCATCAACGATTATGTGATATGAATGGTGATTGAATGATGATGTGATTTGGAAATTGGGAAAATGTTCTGTGACCTTAGATGCGTATTCCTTGTGACGTTATCTCTACTTAATTCTTTATTGTTGATTGATGAGCTTGTCCCTATTTGCTGAGTCTATTTTTGGTTTTAAAACTAGTGTCTCTTAAGTATATATCTTCCTGCTTCGAAATGATTTTCGTATATCTATATATATCTATCTATAATGTATTTCAACGCGTTGGAGTTGGTTACCAGCATCTCTCGCTAATCAGATATATTTGGCTTTCAGGCACAGATGAGTAGACACTGAGCGCGCTAGAGATTTGGAGCGTAGAGTAGATAGTTTCCCTTTCGGCCTGCATGCCATGCTTATGTATTGACATTATTGAGGATTTTAGTTAGTTATCCTGTGCACCTGAGTTCTCTAGCCCAGGTGTGGCATAGCACCCTATACTCTTATGTTATACTTTTGGGATTTAATGAGAATCTACCTTTATTATATAAGTCTTAAAAGTTGAAAATTTTCGGGGTGTTATAGGGGTGCTATGCCACATCTGAGTTGGAGAACTCAGATGCACAGGCTAAACTAAATAACAAAGCATAAACCATAACTAATACACAAATACAAATCAAGGCACGCATGCCATCTCATCCAGGCTAGAACAATCTAAACTAACCCAAATACAAATCAAGGCACGCATGCCATCTCATCCAGGCTAGAACTATCTAAACTAAGTCCACGAATCCACTAGCGTGCTCCGAAGCTACTCACTGACCCTGAAAAACATTCAGTGTAACAACCGTCAGCGAATAATGCTGGTAACCCACTCCAATGCGTTAGTACAATATAGGTAGATATAAGAAACTCATTTTGAAACTGGAATACATATATACTTACGAGACTCTAGTTTAAATCCAAGATCAAGACTCAAGGCATATTAACAGACTCAATATCATAGAATAATCATAAGAACTAATAGACACCCTAAACATGCAATGCAAGACAAAACAGGCAAATAAGTATGCAAATAATAAGTAGAGGCAACAAGGGCATTCAATACAATCAATTAACACGTAGTCAATGAAGCACACAATTCATTCTCCAACCTTATACCAAGTTCCAACCGTGTAGCTTCCTTCCGTCCTTATATCAGTTCCAACCTATACCTCCAGGCCACCCCTATATCCCCACCCCTTATGCCTCCGGGCAACTTCATGTCCCCACCGACAAACCACCTTTCAACAACCATCATATCAAGATGGTGCCGCAGTGCCATTCAATGATCCGCACCTCTAGTGCCAATATCAAGGGGTTAGCGCATATAGCTCTAACATGACACCGCAACACTTATAACCTGACCCATGCCTAAAGCAAGCAAGTCGAAGGTGGGTTTGTGCCTTTAGCACAATCACCGCTATGGCTTGTACCTTTAGTACAATAACCGAGCCCAAATGGTGCCAACCGCCAACAGTTTATTTTCCACCAATCACAATCTCAACATCATCATAATCATCATTCACACCGGTCATTGCGCAATGACCATGATACTCATCATCATCCAATCAATTAACACATAATCACATAACAAGCAAGACACAACAACAACGACACGTATTGATGAGGACACGGCCCAAGTAAATTAAAATATCAATATGTCAGTCCAAAAATTTAAAGAAGAAGGTCCTAGAAGGCTCATTGAACCTGATCATCATTGAAATGAAGTCATATAATTAAAATGTAGTTATTTTAGTTAATTAAAATGCATTTATGTTAAATTTAATTAGTGACCTTTTGTTTTCTTTATTTCTATGTTACTAGTTCAAGGGAGATGAATGTTCTTTAATGCCTTGTAAATAGTCTTCTATAAAAAGGAGGCTAAAACATCATCTTGTAGGCAGAATTTTGGAGATTGAATCAAAAGAAAATGTTTAGGCATTTTGTTGTCTCTCTTGTGTGTTGAGAGGTGTTATTCTAGGCTTATCGAGATAATTAACAATCTTGTGGTGCCATCCATTCCTTATCACCTAAGACCAAGGTGTGGCGGAAATATCTTTATACAAAAACACAAAAATAATCCAAATCCAACCCCTACATCAACCAATTCCATCTCCAACACCCATAAACCGTAAATGTTGTTCCTGCTGTTTTCTCAATTTGGACAGCCTTTTCTCAATGTTGAATGCTCAAGCCAAAGAAGATGAGGCACAAAGGGAGAACATCTTCCACACACGGTGTCATGTTCATGGGAAGGTTTGCAAGGTGATCATTGATGGTGGAAGTTGTGCTAATGTTGCTAGCACTGAATTGGCAAATAAGCTTGGCTTGCAAACTAGATCACACCCTACCCCATATTCTTTGCAATGGTTAAACAAAACTGGGGAGATTAAAGTGGACAACCCCATGTCTATTGGAAAATATGAAGATAGCATTTTGTGTGATGTGGTGCCTATGCAAGCTGCTCATGTGTTGTTGGGGCGTCCTTGGCAGTTTGACAAGAAGACAACTCACGAAGGACACACCAACAGATATTCTTTCTTTCATAATGGTAGAAAAATTGTACTTGTACCTTTATCTCCAAAACAGATTATTGAAGTTGAATTCATTTGGATATGTGCTTTGCACTTCCATTTCCTTTCTAGCATTCTAGGGAGAATTTCTGACTTATCAAGGATATTACTCTCTCCTTGTGGCATCCCAATTGGCCTTATCACCCTTCAACCCGGTGTGGCGGCTTCCCTATTCATCCATACACGTCCTCACCCATTTCCCATACCCCACATCAACAACAATCCACAAAAACAACCCCTACACTTCAAAATCAGTACACAGAAATTGGGAAAACAGATCGTGACTTGAGCTGTGGAGTTCTAGGCCTTTAAATCCAATATCAAGCCGGTGGAATCCACATCATCTTGGTATCAGAGCCTTGGTTTCCATTCTCATCAAAATCAGGTCACGAAATACTTGTTCTCTTTAGTTTCTTGTGTCAATTTGTTCCATGTCAAAATCTGTGAATTGAATGCAAGTTTGCATGAAAAGCTTTCTTTTCATGGTTTGTTGTCAATTTTTCTATATATATTGCTTCCCCTATATGTCTTTTAGGTGTCTAAACTCATTCAAAAAGATCCATATATGTTGATAGACACTGAAAGTCACATCTAAATCTGCCAGGATTGTCCTATTTGCGCTGCTAGAAAAAAAAAATCTGAAAAAATAGTTCCTCTTGTTTATTTGATCTGAATTTTTTTGTGGTAATAGATAACTCATCAATATTCCCTTCCACAAAAAAAATTTTGCCGAAAGGATCCATACACAAACACAGAAAATTCTGAGAAATACACTGGCAGAATCTTGTTTTCTAGGGATGATATCTTCTAGTTCTGTCTTTTGAGTTTTGTTCATTTTTTTTATTGCCACACATAAATATACTTTGTATATCCTCTATTTTTCATTCATATCCTTTCTTATTCTTGTCATCTTACATCTTTGTGTGTGGTATCTCCTTGTTTGAGTTGAAATTGTTCTTAGAATTCCAAGAAAGGTCCTTGAATTTAACTTGTGTGTGATTTGAACTTGAGAGCATAATAGAGTGCTCATACACGAGTGGTAAAATTTGAGTGTTCACCCCCTAAAAAGAGTGAGTGTGAGGGAGAGAAATGAGGTCCAACTTAATCTTTTATCTTGTTGTTGCACTTTTGTTTCTATTGCAGCTCAATATGTCGGGGTCTGGCCAATCTAATAATGACTCAAGCATGAGTCCAAATACCAAGTTTATGGTGGATGCTATGAAAGGGGAGTTTACTAGGCTTGGTAATTTAACGAGTGGGCTGGTTGACCGTTTGGAGAGGTTAGAATTGGAGAGGGAACAAAATAGAAATGAGGGAGAGAAGTCAACCACAAGACTCTATATCACTCACAACAAGGACAAGGGGAAACACATCCCAAAAACACATCAAGACACGAGCAACAACAGAATAACTCAACAGATAAGGATAAACATCCACACACTAGCACTTCATGCCACAATGACACTTCATGTCACAAGTTCCAAGTTCCAACCTTATGCCCTGTTTCAACCTTATGCCTAACCCCGGCCTTATTACGGTTCCAACCTTTACCTCCGAGTGCCACCCTATACTTCCAAGTCCAACCTTTTGCCTCAGGGGACAGTCGTTCCCCCTCCAACAACCGCCAAACAAAACCACCGAACGCACAGTACACGAGGGTACATTGCAAGATCACATCACAAAACCGCCAAACAGTGTGAGCTATACTCACGATAACAAACCACCAAACTCATGCATGGCCACCACGAGGACAACATCTGTACCTTGGTGATTAATGTCCCATACCATTAATCGTGCAATCCAGGTACAGACAGCACACACATTCATCATAGGAATCAATCAACGGATCACAACGAAGATATGAAACCATACTCAATCAAGGAAGGATCACAATCCAACAACAACGATGATCAACACAAGTTATCATCCACAATAGGAAAGAACAAACCACACACGCTAGCATTTCAACATCAAACTAGCATGCTTATCAAACGGATAAAGAAAACATGGTTCTGAAGAACATACAAGACTCATCATGGTTCAATGAATCACAATCTTGAACACTTAGCACGATTCAAGACACCAAAAACCTACATGGAATCCTACCATATAGTTCTAGACATACGAAACACCAAGAAGACACTCAAATAGCCCAACAAAAGAACATCGGGAAGTCAAAACATCATTTACCGAGTCAAAAGAATCACAGGGAACAAATCCCCAAACAACACCGTATATGTACCCCACGGGTGGACCCCCACCCATGGTTCCGCCCGCAGGAACCACATCCCACATGCCGTGTACCACACGGGTGGGGCGGCGGGTGGACCCCTACTCGCCGTTCCGCCCGCGGGTACATACCATGTACCAAAATAATCCGTTCGGGGATTTTCGACTCCAAGCTCAAATTCAAGTCCAAAACACCCAAAATCTCACAAAATACAACAATATGACTTGAATCAAAGGAATAGCCAAGCAATGGCATACAAGAACCCTAATAACAAGCTCTAGATATGCATTCTCACAAGACAATGCATCAAAACCCACATTTCATATCAAAATCACATGTAGAATCCAAGAAATCATCATATAGGTAATTAAAATAGATTTTGTAAAGCATGGGTTACCTTAAAATAGATTTTGTAAAGCATGGGTTGCCTCTTGAAGACTAAACCTTCACTTAAAACACACCTCAAAAGCCCTAACAAGGTTCACCTTCAACACCCACTTCAAGAACACACCAAAAGACCATAAAGATCTCATCTTTAGAAAAAGATACCTTAGAAAGCATTAAAAACACAAAAGGAACAAAGATCTTGCCCCCCTAGATGCTCAAGAGTAGGAAAGGTGGAATCTTGGAGACAAACTTTGAAGATCTTGGATAGCTCAAACTTAGCTTAGAGAGAAGGAAGAGCTTATGTTTTGAAAGTGTAAGGGAAAGAATGAAAGGTGTCTTCTAGGTTAGCTTGGAATACAATCATGAGGTGAAATGTCTTCATTACCCTTACTAAGATGAAGAAGTGTAAGGGAACAAGGGAACTATTCTCATAGCTTGAGGTACAACACCTTGACTTGGGTTGACTAGTCAATTACTAGTCCCCAACTATTGAATTATCAGGAATTTAAAGAATAAATTACCAATTAAATTAGGATTAATTACTTAATTAATCCCTAAATAGAATTTAGATTTGCGGGGTGTCACAGTAAGTGCTGCGGTGTCATGTTAGAGCTATATGCGCTAACCCCTTGA
Source organism: Ipomoea nil (assembly GCF_001879475.1). Taxonomy (NCBI): domain Eukaryota; kingdom Viridiplantae; phylum Streptophyta; class Magnoliopsida; order Solanales; family Convolvulaceae; genus Ipomoea; species Ipomoea nil. The sequence continues at coordinate 454,241 of NW_017619182.1, read as the reverse complement.
TATTGGCACTAGAGGTGCGGATCATTGAATGGCACTGTGGCACCATCTTGATATGTTGGTAGTTGAAAGGTGGGTTTGTCGGTGGGGGCATGTAGTTGCCCGGAGGCATAAGGGGTGGGAATATAAGGGTGGCCTGGTGGTATAGGTTGGAACTGATATAAGGATGGAGGGGAGCTACAAGGTTGGAACTCGGTATAAGGTTGGAGGATGAATTGTGTGCTTTGTTGACTACTTGCTAATTGATTGCATTGAATGCCTTAGTTGCCTCTACTCGTTATTTGCATGATTATCTGCCTATTATGTCTTGCATTACATGTTCAGGATGCATATTAGTTCTTATGATTATTCTATGATATTGAGTCTGTTAACATATCCTGAGTCTTGATCTTGGTTTTAAACTAGAGTCTCGTAAGTATATATGTATTCCGGTTTGAAAATGAGTTTCGTATATCTACCTATATTGTACTTTACGCGTTGGAGTGGGTTACCATCATTATTCACTGACGGTTTTTATACCAAATGTTTTTCAGGGACAGCGAGTAGCTTCGGAGCGTGCTAGTGGATTCGTGGTCTTAGTTTAGATAGTTCTAGCCTGGATGAGATGGCCTGCGCGCCTTGATTTGTATTTGGGTATTAGTTATGGTTTATGCTTTGTTAGTTAGTTTAGCCTGTGCATCTGAGTTCTCCAACTCAGATGTGGCATAGCACCCCGACTACTATATCTAGTTTATGCTCTGTTTGGGAATTAATAAGAGATTAGCCTTTATTTTATAAGTTTTAAATATCTTGAAATTTAGGGGTGTTACAATGGAAACGCTCTCTCAGTTTGGTGTGCAATGCCGGCCAGCTCATGCCTGGCTTTGTCTGGGCCCACCACGCGTCGGCCTCATGCCGAAGGTAGAATGAGGCTATCTGGGCTTGTCTTTCCCCTGGACAATCCGTTATTTCGAAGATCTTATTGAAAGTCCGAACCCATTCCTCGAGTGTCTTAGGGTCCTCCTCGCCGGCGAACGAAGGGGGGTTGTATTCCCTGATTCGGCGTACTAAGTCGTGGTTTCCTCCTATTGGGGTTGGACGATCGTTATCAGTTGCTAAGGCGTATTCAGTGTTTGAATGATCTGGGTTAATCGCTGCAGGTTCTGGGTCAGGAGATCGTGTGTGTGTGGTGTTCTGGTTGATCCCCTGGTGGTGCCATCCCGGTCATCTATGGGCTTAATACCGGGTGTGGGCGTGAGTTATAGATTTGCGTCCCTGTCTACAAGAATTTCCTATGCTAAGCACAGAGTATATATTTGTAGATACAGGTTTAAAGGGGGTTAGCATAAGATGGTAAATAAACTCACTGTCTCACCACGTGCCCTAAGTTTCCTAAATCCTATGTACTTAAATACCTAGAGTTCAAGCTTAGTGTCCTAAAGTCTTGTCTTAAGGGTCTCATCCTAGGGTCGAACTTAGGCTCTGATACCAACTGTAACACCCCTAAATATCAAGATATTTAAAACCTATAAAATAAAGGCTAATCTCTTATTAATTCCCAAACAGAGCATAAACTAAACATAGTAGTCAGGGTGCTATGCCACATCTGAGCTGGAGAACTCAAATGCACATGCTAAACTAACTAACGAAGCATAAACCATAACTAATACCCAAATACAAATCAAGGCACGCAGGCCATCTAATCCAGGCTAGAACTATCTAAACTAAGCCCACGAATCAACTAGCGCGCTTCGAAGCTACTCACTGACCCTGAAAAACATTCGGTGTAACAACCGTCAGCGAATAATGCTGGTAACCCACTCCAACGCGTTAAGTACAATATAGGTAGATATAAGAAACTCATTTTGAAACTGGAATACATATATACTTACGAGACTCTAGTTTAAATCCAAGATCAAGACTCAAGGCATATTAACAGACTCAATATCATAGAATAATCATAAGAACTTATAGACACCCTAAACATGCAATGTAAGACATAACAGGCAGATAAGTATGCAAATAACAAGTAGAGGCAACTAAGGCATTCAATACAATCAATTAGCACGTAGTCAACAAAGCACAAAATTCATCCTCCATCCTTATACCAAGTTCCAACCTTGTAGCTCCCCTCCGTCCTTATATCAGTTCCAACCTATACCTCCAGGCCACCCTTATATCCCCACCCCTTATGCCCCCGGGCAACTACATGCCCCCACCGACAAACCACCTTTCAACCACCAACATATCAAGATGGTGCCGCAGTGCCATTCAATGATCCGCACCTCTAGTGCCAATATCAAAGGGTTAGCGCATAGAGCTCTAACATGACACCACAACACTTATAACCTGACCCATGCCTAAAGCAAGCAAGTCGAAGGTGGGTGTGTGCCTTTAGCATAGTCACCGTGTGACACCCCGTAAATCCAAACTCTAATCAAGGATTAATTAGAGAATTAATCCTAGTCTCCTTGTTAATTTATTCCTAAAAATCCTGAAAATTCAATAGTCAAAGGACTAGAATTTGACTTGTCATTCAAGGTCAAAGGGTTGTACCTTATGCTTCTTGGGTTGTGCCCTTGTTTCCATATTCTTTCAACTTTAGTATTGGCAAAGATGTCTTTCTACCTAAGGTTTGTGGTTCAAGCTAACCTAGCAACATCTCTTCATTTCATTCACCAACAATCTAAACACAAAATCTCTAACTTCTCTCTAAGAAGTGGTAGCTTCTTCTCCAAGCTAGAATTTGGGCATCCTAAATCTTGCAAGTTGTCTTCCAAGATTCCTAATTTCCTTATCTTGAGCATAGGGGAGGGTAAGATCCTTGATCTTTTGGTGTTTTTAACCTCCTTTTAGATGTCTTTTTCTAAAAAATAGTATCTTTGTTGTCTTTTGGTTTGTTTATGAAGTTGGTGTGGAAGAAGAGCTTTAGGAGAGACTTTCTAAGGGTGAGAAAGAGAAGTTTTAGGCTACAAAGGTAACCCATGCTTTACCAAACCTATTTTCTTACTTATATGATGATTTCTTGGCTTCTACTTGTGATTCTTGTGTTGAAATGTGAGATTTGATGCATTGTCTTGTGGTGATGCATGTTTAGAGCTTGTTCTTAGGGTTCTTGTATGTCATTTCTTGACTATTTCTTGGGTTTAAGTCATATTGTTGTTTTGTATGAGAGTTTGGGTGTTTTGGACTTGAATTTGGACTTGTTGTTGAAAATCCCCAAAGGGATATTTTGGTGTACAAGGTGGTACCCGCGGGCGGAACGGCGGGCAGAGGCCTACCCGCCGCCCCACCCGCGGGAAACGTGACTCGTGGGCTTGGTGTACCCGCGGGCGGAACCGCGGGTGGTTGTCCACCCGTGGCCCCACCCGCGGGGAACATGTATGTTGATGGGCGGGGATTTGTTCCCCGTGATTCTTTTGACTCGGTATTGATGTTTTGACCTCCCGATGTTGTTTTATTGGGCCATTTGTGAGTCTTCTTGATGTTTCGTATGTCTAGAACGGTATGCTAGGAATCCATGTAGGATTTTGTATCTTGAATCGTGCTAAGGGTCCAACTCTGTGATTCGTTGGGCTAATTGTGAGTCTTGAATGTTCTTTGGAACTACTTTTGGTTTACTCGTTTGATAAGCATGCTAGTTTGACGTTGAAATGCTAGTATGTGTGGTTTGTTCCTTCGTATTTGGATTGGCAACTTGCGTTGACAATCATTTGGTGTTGGATTGGAATCCTTTGTTGTTGAGTATGGTTTCATCTCTTTGTTGTGATCCATTGATTGATTCCTATGATGTGAACGTATGTAATCGTTGTACCCTTTGATTGATACTTGATTAAGGTTATTGTTGAACCTTAGTCCTCTTGGTAATGATGATGACTTGTGTGACTATGATTGAAATTGGTGGTGTATTACTTGAGCAAAGTCTCATATGTTGGAGGCTATGTGAATGAAATTAATGGTACCCTCGTGTACTGAGAGTTCGGCGGTATGTTGGAGGGGGGACGACGGTCCCTGGCGGTACAAGGTTGGACTCAGAAGTATAGGGTGGCACTTGGAGGTAATGGTTGGAACTGAAATAAGGCCGGGGGTAGCCATAAGGTTGGAATAGGGCATAAGGTTGGAACTTGGAACTGTGATACTTGTGACATGTAGTTGTCACTGTGGCATGTAGTTGTCGTTGTGTGAATGTGTGTTCTTTGCTATTGAGCATGTCTTGATGTATTCTACTTTGTGATCAGTAGAATGCATCTTGAGTGGTTTTATCTTTCATGATGCTTGTCTTGTTAATGTCGTAAGGATGATGCTTTCCTTCTTCTTTTTGAGAGTGTGAATGAGTCCTTGAAGTTGACTTCTCTCTATGGCTTTTGAAATGATATATATACTGTATTCTGTTTCGAAAATGGTTTGACTTATACTATCTATATATGTTATTTAAGGCGTATTGATGGGTTACCAGCAATATTCGCTGACCGGGTGTCATCCCCATGTTATGTTTTCCTTGTTCTACAGGTTTTGAGTAGAGACCCGAGAGCGCTAGACTTGGAGCGTTAGATAGTTTTGTCCTTGCCTAGACGTTTTGTTGTTGGCCTGTGCGCCTTTTGAGCGGTCTGTGTGCCTTGACTCTTATACTTTGATGAATGGTTTAGTTTTTCCCGCATGTGCCTCTTTTAGTATTTAAGATGTGGCATAATGCCCCCGTATAGACTTGCTTCCGCTTTATGTTAATGGATGATTAGATCGTTTATCTCTTGTTTTTAAGTTTTAAAAATATGGTAAAATCGGGAGTGTTACACACCGCTATGGCCTGTACCTTTAGTACAATGACCGAACACAAGTGGTGCCAATCGCCAACAGTTTATTTTCCACCAATCACAATCCCAACATCATCATCATCATCATTAACACCGGTCATTGCGCAATGACCATGATACTCATATTCATCCAATCAATTAACACATAATCACATAACAAGTAAGACACAACAACAACGACATGTATCAAACATAAAATCCTAGAATGATGCCTAAAATGTTAGATATACAATAGTCTAACTATATGAACCATAGTATACGAGAAACCTAACCTCGTATGATAGCGGAAGCGTAGCCGTGTTGATCTCCAGCCATAGTTGATGTTCCTGTTGTGTTGCCTCTTAACGGGTATCTACTGAGCAGTCTGAGTACCGTAACTGTTCTATCTAATCCATAATCCTATATCCCATCAATCCAGGTTATATTAGGCACAGAGTTTGGTTGACTAACAACTACTAGTTATTAAGTCCAACCAGACCACTTAATAAGCCTAGTCAACTTGCACCACTTAATTAAGGCCCTAATATATAATATACAATATATATTATAAGGGAAAATCTTACATTCTCCCACTTGGTGCAAGTACTAGCACAACCTTCATCAAAGAACAAAACACACGAATCATAGTGACATGTCCTCTATTTAATCAGAGTAGTGTCCATTATGGTCACATGCATTTCAATTCTCCAACTTAGGTCCTTAATGAACAAACCCTATGTTTATTCTCGGTACCTTAAGGGATGTTTCTCAAAATACATTATGTGCACAACTGAAGGAGAAAACGCATCCAAATTGTACAAAAGAGTACATTGTATGATCTCTAAAACTTTATAAGCATGCCTTAAGTAGAGATCTCTTAATGTTAGCATAATGCTAACTATATTCCACGACTTCTTGATAAGTTAACTTTAAGTACTATCTCTAACAGCTAAGAGCTTGAAGTTGACACGTCTGTCACTCCCACTCATCAAAAATAGCCAAAAGATAGTCAAGTCACAGAAGCATTCCAATAACTTAGACAATAAACCAAAGGTCTAAGTCCATGAATTTGGAATCTTAATCATACACCATAACTTCCCAAATAACTTCAATGTCCATTTTAAATGAACTTAACACAATGAGTCTTACTTATATGTCCCACAAAATTGTTTTGAGCCTTACAACTGAAATGGCACAGGATCAATTTTGAAGAAACTAAAGACTCTATTAATCACTGAAGAATTGATTAAATGACAGTGCACCACAATTTAAATGTTTTTGTTCTAATAAATTCCTTAATATTGTTGCAACATTTTCATAAATATGTTGTACAACCAAATGTTCAATAATTTGAACTTATGAATTTATATGAACAAATACAAGATTAATACTTGTGGAATATTTTGGACTTATTGTTTAACATACAACCCAATTTGGAATGTATGAATACAATAATTAAATCCATAATCTTTAATGGAGTATCTTAATGATCTTTTTTTTAAATGATCACTCCCACTGATTAAAACAATCTTCAGCGAAATTAATAAAACGAACTTAATAATATACATACTCATAATTGATTTATTGACCAACTAACAAATGAAGATATAATTCCCCACCATTAGTTGGACATACTAAATAATCAATTTTGGTTCCAATTAAAGTCGAACTAAATAATGAAGATATAATTCCCCACCATAGTTGGACATACTAAAATAAAAATACACCTTCCAAAACCAAGTTAGAATTTGGCTCAAAAGATACATTTTATTATTAATGGAATCCAAAAGATGTATGTCAAATCACGTAACTTACTACAGTTAGTCCGAAGAACCGAGCAAGATTCGTGGATCAATTAATAGAAGTGACTAAATTTTGGGAAGTGACTGAAAAACATGTTTTGCCAATGCAAATCATGAAACTTAGAATTATAATTGAACTGAATTTATAACTCTAAGAAATTGTGATAAAATTATCATCTAATGGGTGGTGGGATTTATTGACATAAAACTTGCCTTTGGGCTAAAGTTTTAATTCTATTAAATCCAATTAAACCCTTATGATAATATTCTATCTCAATTACTAAAGAGCCAGAAGAATCTAGTGACATAAAACTTGCCTGTGGGCTAAAGTTTTACTCAATTAGATCCAACTGAAAAATTTATTTATGATGAAACCATTATCAAATGAGTTAAAGAATCAAATGACATAAAACTTGCCTGTAGGCTAAAGTTTTAGTCAATAAGATTCATTGCGATCATTATGATAAAAAAAAAAAAAAAAAAAAAAAAAAAAAAACTTAAGAGATCATGTTCCATTTCTTAATCCCTGTGGGCAAATTAAGAAATATGATCTAAAGTTTACATCATAAACCTAAACTTCATGATAGAATTGGAAATTATTTACAAATAACCATAAAGTAAATAAATTGATTTATTTCTATCTTCACTGATAAAACTACTAAACTACATTCCGATACATAATTGCCTGTGGGCTAAATTATGAACGTAGTCAAGTATTTCATCCTGATTAATCATACAAACATAACGAAATTGCCTGTGGGCTAAATTTCATCATATTACATACAATTAATCACAAATAATATGTCCAAAACTTTATGTGATCAAAATAAACCGCTTAATATATAATTTTAACAGATTAAGGATGCTGTGGCTACTCCAAAACCAAATTAAAATTATAAGATCACTAGACAATTATCAAATTCTTGCCTAAACTTTATGTGATTAAAACTTAATAATCTTAGGTAGCTGAATATGCTGTAGCTATTCCTTAATTAACCAAGATTGAAAACTTAAGAGACTTCAGTAAATTAAAGATGTTTTGGCTATTCTTTAATGAACCGAAATCAAATCACATTGGCAAGGAATACTTAAAATTTTGACAAACAGATTATACCAGATTGTGATGGAAAAATCTAAATATACTCCAAGGAAAGGTGGTTAGAGACTAAGTCTCACTGAAAACCAATTCCTTAAATAGAGTATCAATTTAAGGAGACTAGTGGCTCAAAATGTTCTTAAGTCATGGCCATTAAAAATAGTATGTCTCCCCGATTCATATATACTTAATGTATAACTGTTTGGGGGTATGAACCTAAAATTGTAGGGTATACACCAGAAAACTGTAAGGTTCACCTATGATTAAAGCTTAAATGGTGAACTAAAAATAGCGGACTAAACGTGCTTAACTTCAGGCACTACCGCAACTGAAGTTTATGTGTAAGTCCAACTTAAATAGGAACTAATATAATTCCATCTCAAAGTATACATTGCTAAAGGCATAATAAAATTGCATAATTTAAAAACATAATATTATGCGGTGGACAGACATGCATAAAATTAAGCATTAAACTCATATATTCCAAATAAATTGCATAACTTAAAGCAATTTACAATATGAGATTTTAAAGTATAAACTTAATATTCAAACACCGATGAGTCCAAACCAAAAAAGACCCAACATTTTGAATAATAATGTACTGGATATATACTTTGAAATTTTTTTAAACTGTAAGCCCATGGGAAAATGTTTTAATGGATAAATATCAAATTTATGAGAAATAACTGAATTTACAAATTTAAACAATATCAAACCAAAAGGATATGCTAGCATTTGTAAATTAAAATCTCATAAACCCTAATTACATAATTAAACTTAATATTATGCACTTAATGTGATCGAATGCATAAAACAATCTAGAAAGTATGAACCAACTAAAGAATATGAATTTATACCAAATATTCATACTTAACCAAACATGGGCAATCAGAACTAAAATCATAATTCCAAGAACTAAATAAATTATGTAATTAATGGCAAAAGTCAATTGCCTAGAAAATATGTTTTTCCAAAATTACTAAATTGATTCAAAATCACTCTCCATAACCCAGTTGATAATATTATTATTATTATTAATGGCAAAATTGCAAATAACTAAAATAGCAATAAATAGCCATAATAATATTATCACATTATATAGGAGACTAGATATGGAGAAACAATGATTAAAACCGCTAACACTTATAAATGTTTTCGGATAAAATTTTGAAAACTTAATAAAATTTGAAGTCCGAAAAATATTAATGTCCAGAAAATTATTTTCTGAACTGGAGTATTGTCACATAAATTTATTTGGAAACAGTTCAAGGTGCATAACTGAATACCATAAGAATATTAATGTCATCATTAATTAATTATTAATAGCAATAAGTAACATTATAATCACTATTAACACTAATAATAACGATAAACTAAAGTATGGTAATGCACTTTTTAATGTTTTCATTTTTCTAAAGATAAAATATGTGACTAGTCCAAATTAGCGGTTAACTGTAACTGTAGTACTAATCATCAATAATAATCATAAAAGATAATTAATGACTAACCTTAATGATGCAAATTGCATCTCTCCATTACGCTAACAACGATGATGATCCGAAGAAAAACTCCGGAATTCTCTCATCTTCACTGTCGGTGTCAGTAGCCTCGATGCAGCGTCCAATGGTACATTTAAAAAAAATTATTGGTAGAACTTAATTACCAACATTAATAGTAATGTAAAATGAAGTGGTAATCTTACCAATGTACCAAATATAGCAGATTACCATTAATAATTATTATGGATAGTAATAAAATGAGATTAGCCCCTAAACTTAATAACAGTAATTAATAATGTAAATTAATAATAATTACAATAAGGGCAAAACTGTAATTAAGGGATGCCAAATATTAATCTCAATCTACCACATAATAATTAACCATGACTATTACAATACTTAGGGAGACTGGAGTTAAGGTAATAACCAAATTACCATTATACAGACAATATACCAACTATATTGCTTTTGCCATAAAATTAAAGACTTAATATTATCAAGGCCCTGAAAAACTATTGATAGATTAAAAATTTAATCAACTTAAAAAATAGTTATAGTTCTTAATGGCCAAAATAACAATTAAATTCTTAATGTCTCTAAACAGGCCGAGACAATAATTATAGCACTTAATTACTCAAATTAGGCTCATAAACCTCAATGACCTAAGTGAATTATAATATGGATGAAAAAATGGTCTAAGTACTGAAATAGACTCAAAACTTAATATTATTACCAACAATGAATACCAAAATATGGTAGTTAGTAATAATTAATACTTAATAAACATGTTATAAGGAGCTATAATTATTATTAAAATATCAATCAAAATAGTGGGATCCATACTTTAATGACCCGAGATAGGTCCCAAATAGCTTGTTCAAAATAGGTTCTAAAGTCCCAGAGACACATAATACTAAAATGTGCTCAAAATTAATGGGAAACTAAAACAAGCTACCTTAATAGACCATAATGTCCAAATTGACTTAAGGATCCAAAATTGAATGATATTTAATAATGAATTTATGAGTTAATAATATGCTAAATCCTACCTTAATGCGTGCTTTTATGAATGTATAATTATAACAATAATTTATGAATATACATAGCATGCTTTGATTTTGCATATTAATATATTATTAACCATAAATTGTAAAACTTGAGACAATTCAATTTGCACCTTAACATTAAATTAAAATTCACACAGCAAATTAAAACTTAATATTTGCCCCAAATTGAATGATAATTTAATAATGAATTAAGGAGAAAATTAAAGTTGAACAAGGTAGAAGAAGTCCAAATGTGATGGGAAAAAAAAACTTAATTAAGCCCAAAATTACTAAAGCAGGCTCATGTATCATTGTATAAAACAAAGACTCCAAGTCTGGCCAAATGGGCCTGACCCGGCCCATTAATTATCCATCACCTTCTCCATCTTGAATCAACCAAAACCTAGCAGCCATGATTATTGTTTCGGCCGCAGCCAAACACAGAGAGAAAGAGAGACAGGTGCGACCGAAAAAAAAAAGGGGGAAGAGACGCAACTGTATGGAGAGAAAAGAAGCCGGCCGAAGCCGATTCCTTGTCGTCGTCGTCCACCTGTCCCAACCTCGCCGTCGCCATCCGCCGTCTCTCATGGTCGCTGCAACTCCAAGCTCCGTCGCTGGTGTCGCCTGAAGAAGAAGAAGAGAAGCAGCGATAAAGCCACCGCCGGAAACCCAGCGTTGCCTTCGCCGTCTCTCCTGGTTGCAACGCCAACGCCGTTGCCATGTGCAGCGTCTAACGGTGAACACCGCCACCACCCATCCCCGCCATGTCTAGCTTCGCCACTGAACGGAAACCGTAACTGGAGAACAAATCCGGTGATTTTCCGGCGATTTTCCGGCGAACAAGTACCAAGGCAGTAGGTTTATTGTTTTAATTTCGAAATTATTTCCATAATATTTCGAAAAACACTTTATACTATTTTTCAAAATTATTTCATTATTTCTGGAAAAACTGACAATGTATATATATACATATATGAAATCCGAATATATATGTACATACAGACTGTAAAACAAAGCACAAATATATGTATGTCTTTAATAGAATGAATATATTCAGATTGCATACATATTCAAATTAACCAAAATTATTCTTAATTCACTCAAAACATACACGATAAATTACATAATTATATCCGGACTGAATAGATATATTTTTACGTGTATAGTTTAACGAATTAAAACATATACGAAAGCTCAATGTATATGAAAAACCTAATGTTGATTCTAGGCAATACAATCAACCAGACAGAGATTATAAAGGCTCTGATACCAAATGTTAGATATACAATAGTCTAACTATATGAACCATAGTATACGAGAAACCTAACCTCGTATGATAGCGGAAGCGTAGCCGTGTTGATCTCCAGCCATAGTTGATGTTCCTGTTGTGTTGCCTCTTAACGGGTATCTACTGAGCAGTCTGAGTACCGTAACTAAATGTGCTATCTAATCCATAATCCTGTATCCCATCAATCCAGGTTATATTAGGCACAGAGTTTGGTTGACTAACAACTACTAGTTATTAAGTCCAACCAGACCACTTAATAAGCCTAGTCAACTTGTACCACTTAATTAAGGCCCTAATATATAATATACAATATATATTATAAGGGAAAATCTTACATAAAACGCCAAATGAGACTCATACACGACAAACGGGGTACAACGGGACACGGGGAAACAACAAACAGGGGAAAACATCACGACGCACCGCCAATTTCCAGCGGGTGGGCGGCGGGTGGAGGACCACCCACCGGTGTAGTCATCTGCCAGCCGGCTGCCCGCTGGAGATCAGGCAAGGGCAGCGGGTAGGTGGCGGGCACCCCTGCCCCCACCTACCCCCCACTGACTCATAGGTAAAATTTCAGTCCCGGGATCTCTCGTGGAACCCGAAACCATGTCCAAACACATTCAAACACATAACGATAACACCACGTATTCAATTAACGGAATTAAACCAAGAATCACACAAAATACATCCTAACACGATTCCTAAACATTCCAAGACTCAACATAAACCAAATAACGATCCCAGGATATCCAGAATCACAAGAACATCAAGAAATATATATATATGCAAAGTCCTAAACACAAGTCCTAGGCTAGACTCAACACCCAATATAATCATGTGAATCCCACCCAAATATACCAAGAACATCATAATATGAAATCCACGTTATAACCCTAGGGCTCTAGACATAATCAAAATACAAGGTCATTCATATAATTTATCATAGTATCAAGAACGTCAAGATTATCACATAAACATCAAAATTAACACATAAACATCAAGATTATCACATAAACGCAATATAAGCCCTAGGCGAAGCTCTATCAAGACTCAAGCACAGAATCATATATCAAAGGAGCCAATGAATAAGATATAGCGAGGAAAATAGGTTTTGTCGAGACATGGGTTACCTTTTAGCCCTAATCACTATCCTTGGCTACTAAGGTTCTTCTCTAAGATTCTTCTTCCGATTGTGCTTCCTAGGCTAGTTGGTGGAGGAATTCCTTTGTGACACCCCGTAAATTCAAAATCTATTTAAGGATTAATTAGATAATTAATCCTAGTTTATTTGATAATTTATTCCTAAAATCCTGAAAATTCAATAGTCGGAGGACTAGAAATTGACTAGTCAATCCAAGTCAAAGAGTTGTACTCTATGCCTTATGAGTTGTTCCCTTGTCTCCTTATTCTTCCAACTTTAGTAAGGGCAAAGAAGTCTTTCCACCTTATGTTTGTGCGCCAAGCTAACCTAGCATCATCCTTTCATTTTTCACTAACACCCTAAACACAAAAGCTCCACCTTCTCTCTAGAAAATTGATAGCTTCTTCTTCAAGCCAAATTTTGGGTGTCTTAAATCCTACACATTGGTCTCCAAGATTCATACTTTCTTAACCTTGAGCATAGAGGAGGGTAAGATCCTTGATCTCTTGCTGTTTTTAGTATCTTTTTAGGTGTCTTTTTCTAAAGATGGAATCTTTGTTATCTTTTGGTGTGTTTATGAAGTTGAAGTTGAAGGAGAGATTTAAGAGAAGCCTTTAAGGGTGTGAAAAGTGAAGTATTAGGCTACAAGAGGTAACACATGCTTTACAAAACCTATTTTCTTACTTATATGATGATTTCTTGGCTTCTACTTGTGATTCTTGTGGTAATGCATATCTAGAGCTTGTTATTAGGGTTCTTGAATGCCATTGCTTGGCTATTTCTTGGGTTCAAGTCATATTGTTGTATTGTTTGAGATTTTGGGTGTTTTGGACTTGAATTTGGACTTGTTGTTGAAAATCCCCGAAGGAATTATTTGTGGCACAGGAGTGTACCCGCGGGCAGAACGGCGGGCAGTGGCCTACCCGCAGCCACACCCGCGAGGTACAAGCCTCATGGAGTGTGGTACCCGCGGGCGGAACCACAGGTAGAGGTCCAGCCGTGGCCCCACCCGCGGGGTACAACTTTGTGGTCAGTCGGGGATTTGTTCCCCGTGATTCTTTTGACTCGGTAATTGATGTTTTGACCTCCCAATGTTGTTTGATTGGGCTATTTGAGTGTCTCCTTGATGTTTCGTATGTCTAGAACGACATGATAGGGATACATGTAGGATTTGGCGTTTTGAATCATGCTAAGTGTTCAACTTTGTGATTCGTTGGACCATGATGAGTCATGTATGTTCTACGGAACTATATTTGGTTTACCCATTTGATAAGCATGCTAGTTTGATGTTGAAATGCTAGTGTGTGTGGTTTGTTCTTTCCTATTGAGGTTGGCAACTTGTGTTGACCATCGCTTGGAGTCGGATTGTAATCCTTCCTTGTTGATTATGGTTTCATATCTTTGTTGTGATCCATTGATTAATTCCGGTGATGAAAATGTGTGTACTTGTGGTACCTTGATTGCACGATTAAGGGTATGGGACCTTAATCTCCAAGGTACCAATGTGGTCCCCGTGGTGGCCATGAATGAAATTGGTGGTGTAATCTGAGCGTAGGCTCACTTGTTGGAGATTGTGTGATTGAAATGAAAAGTACCCTCGTGTACTCATGAATAGGTGGTATGTTGGAGGCTATGTTGGAGGGGGGACGACAGTCCCTGGCGGTATAAGGTTGGACTCAGAAGTACAGGTTGGCACTAGGAGGTAAAGGTTGGAACTGTAATAAGGCCGGGGGTAGCCATAAGGTTGGAATAGGGCATAAGGTTGGAATAGGGCATAAGGTTGGAACTTGTGACATGTAGTGTCACTGTGGCATGTAGTTGCCAATGTGTGAATGTCAATTCCTTTCTCATGAGCATGTCGAGTGGTATTCTACTTTGTGATCAGTAGAATACGCCTCGAGTTGTATTTGTTTACCGTTGTTGTTCTTGTCTTGTTGTAGTCTTGGGATGTTAATTTCCCGTGTTTTTTTTAGAGTGAAATAGAGTCTTTGCAGTTGACTTCTCTCTATGACTTTTGAACTGATATATACTGTATTCCGTTTCGAAAATGGTTATAATTTATACTATCTATATATGCTACTTAACGCGTATTGATGGGTTACAAGCAATGTTCGCTGACCGGGCGTCGTCCCCTTTCTTTATGTTGCTTTACAGGTCTTGAGTAGCTTATGGAGAACGCGCTAGCTGTCTGTTCGTTAATGTAGCTCCCATGGACAGTTTTAGTTAGAGTTTTGGGCCTGTGTGCCATGGTTGTTATTAATAGGACAAGCTTTTATTCCTTTTTGTATTGGCAAGTATTATGATGAGGTTCTATGTGATATTGTGCCAATGCATACTGCACATGTTTCACTTGGAAGGTCATGGCAACATGATAGAGATTTTTATTATAATGCACTCAACAACACATGCAATGTCACCTATAATAGATTTATACATGTGCTTAAGCCTCTACTTCCAAAACAAGTAGAAGAAATTCAACTGAGATCGATGCAAGCTCTCAAACCAGCCTTGAAGAAAGAAGAAATCAAAGAGAGCAAACTGGAACCTCCACGTTTAGAATTGGAGTCACCACTCCAGTCCTCTAACTTACTTTGTAGCCAAACAAAGGAACCGCTATCAGTGGTACAGTGGAAAGAACCAGTCGGAGCTATCAAAGTGCAGCCTCGCTTGCTAACAAAAAAGGATAATAAGCAAGAGAAAAGAAGGGGAGTAACTATTTACTCACTTTTTTTTCAAAAGCATGCATTAAATTTCTCTAGATTTGTTTGTCATGTTTCTATTAATGACCTACTTGCTAGATGTGTTAGAAATTTGTTTGCCTCCATGCATCCAAGATTCCTTAATTTTGATTTTACTAAAACATTATTTGATAGAGATAAGGAATCACTTGGAAGTATAAGGCACATTTGAAAACTTCTTATGGCAAATACTACTTGCACAAGAGGTTTTGGTTCAAAGTCAATGGGATTGGCACTTTTTGCTTTGTTTTGGGCAATGATTTAATTGTTGATTCACATAAGGGACATTTTGATTTTCCAAAGATTGATGATGTTTTGCAAGGATATTTTCATTGGCCAAAGAAGAAAAAAGATGTAGAATCTTATGTTCATAATTGTGCTACTTACAACCACAATGCATCTAAAACATTACTTGATATTTCTATAGATTTTTTGTTTGGTTTAACCTTAAGCTCTAGTAGGAAAGATTTTGTGCAGGTTGACAATACAAACAAGATGGCCAAATTTAATAAATCTCATTTTGTTGAACTATTACCATCTAGAATGTTTAAATTCCATGCTATGTCATTAGACTTAATTCCCTTACTTGTTGATTGTAGGATGATGATTGGAGTTACTCATGTCAAGCATCCCATGAAAAAGTTCCATGAGCGTGATAAAACACAAAGTGAGCTTGTTAATTTGTCTTTCATTGAAGATTTGGATTCGAGGACGAATCCTTTTCAAGAATGGGAGAATAATAGGAACCAGCACACATGGAATCCAATAAGGGTCTATAGTGGGCCCATCACAAGGCCCATAACTACGACCTTAAAGCATCATTGGTGGAAGAAACAAGAAGGTCTAATAATAATTCCATTCGATAGAGGAAAGTATTATAGTGGCCAATTTCAAGTGATATCATGGATCGAAGACAACGCTTACAAGATTCGAGGTCGAATCATTTTTAAGAAGGGGAGGATGATGTGGCCCAACATATGAAGATCAATTAAGAGTACCAATTGGGCCAATCACAAGGCCCAAGTCCAAACAATTAAGTCAACTCTTCATTGGTGATATTCAAAGATAGTGGAAATCCAAGTCAAGCCCATTTGCAAAAGATGAAGAAGAATTCAAGGATTTTTATAATTGTTTAAGTGCTGATTTTGGAGATTAAATTAGGCCCAAATAAGCCTTATTATTTTTAGTCATCATTATTTTAATTGTTTGGCATTAATTAGAAAACACTAGTTTGTATTTAGAAAGGATTCCATAAATCCCTTTCTAATAGAACTATATTTACTTGCTTTCTAGATTAGGTTTAGGACTCTTATTCCCATTGTATTTAGGATTACAATGCTGCCCTATACCTATAAATAGGGC
>NW_017619182.1:422500-432500 GCF_001879475.1 Ipomoea nil | reverse complement strand
AGATACTTAGGAAAGAACTTTAGGATATTAGGCTTGAACTCTAGGTGTTTAAGTACTTAGGATATAGGAATCTTAGGACGCGCGGTGAGACTGTGAGTTTATCGCTTTCGATTAAGTTTCCTATACTTGTTCTCTGTTTAGCTTTAGTTCTTTTAGTTCAAGCACCAGGTAAGGGTGCGAGTAGATAAGTGTACCTCAGTAACCGGGTAGTGTACACTTACTCGGTAAGTTACTTCGTCCTGGTTCCCGCTAAAGACTTAATAAAGACTATGACTAAAGAGGAGAAAGACTCGGATGTCTGTTCAAGCAAAGCAGTTAAGATGTGGCATTTACATCCGAACATGCGGTCAACCCGAAGAGGATAGACTACTTCACTCACAACCTGGATTCAATCACCACGATCCCCGATTCGAGTAAGTGGCATACGTCTCCTGGTAAGCTGCTTTATCTCGATGCGAAAAGATTACGACAGCGATGAGAAGGAAAAGAGAACTAGGACATCCATTGATGCAAGGAAATGAAGCAGCGGGCGAACAGATGCCGTTAGTTAAT
Organism: Ipomoea nil; assembly: GCF_001879475.1. Lineage (NCBI taxonomy): Eukaryota > Viridiplantae > Streptophyta > Magnoliopsida > Solanales > Convolvulaceae > Ipomoea > Ipomoea nil. The sequence goes on along the minus strand of NW_017619182.1, from coordinate 431,948 downwards.
CCTTGGAGTAAGTTGAACCTATTTGAACATCTTGTAAGTCCTTTGCCTCATTTGAACTATTATTCGTCTCCGAATCCCATTCGCTTGATATTCCTATTTCATTAAAATCGTATCTTATGACCCTTGGTTATTCCTGAGAACAACCAACACTCATTATGCCTTTGCTTACCCTTTTGTTGTACCCAACTCGAATTCTTGGAAACCCTAAATTGTTAGGAGTATTGGAATCATTGTCATTGTTCTAACCTTATACCGCTCTCCTTTGGAATCCTTATTAGAATCCCATGAGCAGTGTAAACCCCTTGCTTGTCAGATAACGTAGGAGTTGGTGTCTATCGGTCGAGTACTAAGAGAGAGGGAGGAGTAGACTGAGTTGGCATCAATTGATGGAGATGTCAAGAGACTAAAACCGTTAGGAGAAAATCCAAAGGACGGATTTTGATCACCGAATGCCCCTAATGTAAGGATAGGACTCTGTGCTGATGACTCCTGGTAAGAAACCTATCCTTGACTAAAACAATGAAGGATCAGGAAGTAGCAGAACTCGTAACTAGAAGATAGAACAGCCAAAAGGATGAGGCTGACAAGTGTGCACGGAAAGACAAGTTCTAAATCTTGGTTTCCCTTAGGAAAAGCAAAGGCTGTGCAGCAACGAAGTCTTCAAGGAAGACTTGTCGCTAACTAAGACAAGAAAGTACAAAATTAGATTAAAGCCAACTACCCTATGAAGATTCAAGATTGTTAACTACAAACAAGATTCGACCAATTAAGCAATTAGGAAGGGCATGCGCGAATCTTCTAGGTGAGAAACCATGGATTGTCTCAAAGATGCTGACTTTGGTAAACGACCTTGACCCACGTCATGTTTTTGAAAAAGATACTATCGATTGCGTTAGTTGTAAAGTCACAATGGACTCTACAATTCAACCAACTAGGAAAGTCAAAATCGAGAACTCGTGCTACGGACTTACAAAGGCCTCAAGACACACACTAAGGATGGACCGAGTTTTCCACAAACCATGGTTATCGTTCGAGTAATCAAAGGGCCCCTTACGAAGTTTTGTAAAGAGAAATAAATGCCGAAACCTATGGTGCAAGCCTACTCCAGTCTTTAGCCCTTTTGTCTACCTTACTAAAGATCCATGAATCCGTATAGAATGCATGAGATATCCTTTAGTCTAAAAAGAACGAAAGAAGACGATTAGAGCCTAAGGGACATTTCTTATCGTAGGTTCTATGCATCCATTCTAGGATCGTACATTCAAGGGAAGTGTAAGGAACGCTTTGGTATCAAGACCTCAATAACTTTAAAGATCAAACAAGGAAGTAAGACAACTCGCAAACAAGAGTCAGTAACCGACTGCACTTCAAGAAGGAGGGAAGTGTGCTAAGTGCTTTCACCACTAAAAACATCACCAAAAAGGCACAACAAGCCAAATTTCAGAGATGACATGAAGTCTTGCTAAGAATCTCATCTACCAAGGAAGAGATGAAATTCAATAAGGCGAGAGAGTCAACCCGAAGTTCCTTGATCCTTAAGAAACTTTGGAAAAGATCGGAAGTTAAGACCTGAAGATTGGCTTTGCTAACAGACTAGGTCAAGACCCTTGAGTATTTTGGGGGAATATGCTCGGAATCCATCACGTGGACTCCTTCAAAAGTGGTGAAGATGGTTAAGACTTTAGCTCGGGAAGAGAAGATAGACGAAAATCCTATAAGGCAAGCGGTACCGAAACTAAAGAAGAAGGGTCATCAGTTCGTCATTTGGCCATAATCGAAGCTTAAAACTGGAATAATCGCTCGGAATTAATAATCCTTAACCCTATTCTAGCCAAAACCTCATTCTTGATTCCCTATTTCAGATGATTCCATACAGAGTGGCAACCTTATTTCCTAATTGCAACTTTGAAAACTTGGATCCAACTCCTATTTAACCTTGTCCTATGAAGAAAAATCCGCGGGAATCCCGGACATGAAGATAAGAGAACTCGCAAGAAGACCGTGAAGATGGTCAAAGCCCTTTGGTCCACCAACCATGAGACCGAAGAAGCAACTTGGGAACGAGAAAGTGCAATAAGGGAGCGCTACCCCAACCTGTTCACTCATGGTACCCTAGTTTAAACCTTAGATTATGTGGTTAAGAATAAATCTCGTTACGTCCAAGCTTCGAGGACGAAGCTTCTAGTTAGGGGGGAGGGTGTAACACCCCGTGTTACGATCTGCAAACCCATAATTAATTATGTAATTAATTCCGCCAAGAAGAGTTAAAAGAATTTATTTCCCCATAATTGGTTAATATGACCCACAGTGGATCATGGACCCTTGCCCAAATCCTGAACCCAAATATATATATATGTATATACATATATTCCATACTTGGCCTAGAACCCCTTTCTAGCCCAATCCATAATAATCATGTTACTATTATTAGTATAAGGAGTATATATACATATTATATATATATATATATATATATATATATATATATATATATATATACACACACACACTAGTTACTCTAGGCAAATACGTAGTATATAATATGTATACGCACGCAAAGCTTCAAGAACCAAAACCCACCCACACCGTCTCCTAGTTCTCACCCTCTCTCTCATGTTCTGCACTTCCAATCGAATAGCAGCAACACACCAAGAGGATGGCAGCATCGGGAGTTGCGTTCCTTCCTCGATCCCCACCTCCTCCGGTAAAGAACTGCGGAAACACGACGTCGGCGGCATCGACCTCTCCATCCGGCGACAGCTAGGGTGAGACGGCGGAACTCCGGCAGCGGGTGGCCTCCAGTACTCCGACGGGCAGAAGGGCGATGGTCAGAACTCCCTTGAACATTGACAGTAGCGGCATGGCGGAGGTGGTAAGTTCCCACGATTGGTTCATCGTTCTGGAAAGGTTTAATAGAATAATAACTGGATTTAAGTTAACAAGAAATTGCTTACCCTAGTTGGCAAGGTGTGGGGTTAATATTAGGTGCGGTTAGGGTTCGAATCTAGAAAAGAAGAGATATAGGTTAGTTTTGTTAAATTGTTAACCCTTTTACTAAGCAAGGGCTAGTTAATGCTAATTATTCATGCTTAAGGTTATCCAAGAGATGTTTAGCTTAGTTGGGTAGGACGCTCTTAAAGTTGGTAGAAATCTAGGTAAAACCCCTTAGGGTTTAGATACTTTATTGGCTCGATTATTTAGTGAAAGTCTGTATTGCTTCACAGGTCCCATTGGCGTTGTTTTGGATGCTAAGCGAATGAGGAAACCCATGTCTTACAAAGCCTATTTTCCTTGCTATATCTTATTCATTGGCTCCTTTGATAATCGTATGTGTGATTCGGTGATTGAGTTTTGATAGAGCCCTTGCCTAGGATTTATATTATGTTTATTTGATAATCTTGATGTTCTTGATATTGTGATTGATTAAATGTATGATCTTGTATTTTAATTATGTCTAGAGCTTGTCCCTAGGGTTTGAATCATGAATCTCGTTGTTGTGATGTTCTTGGTATATTTGGTGGATTTATGCATGATCGGGTGTTGAGTCTAGCCTAGGGATTATCTTTAGGGCTTTGCATATAAATTTATTGATGTTCTTGTGGTTCCGGATGCTCCTGAACCGTTATATGATTAATGTTGAGTCGTGACATGTTTAGGAATCGTGTTAGGATGTATTTGGAATGATTCTTGATTTAATTCCGTTAATTGATCCGTGGTGTTGTCGTTATGTGTTTGAATGTGTCTGGACATGGTTTCGGGTTCCACGAGAGATCCCGGGACTGAAAAGTTGTCTGTGTATCAGTGGGGGTAAGTGGGGGGGGGGGGGGAGCGAACGCCCGCTGCCTGAGAATACTGTTCCAGCGGGCAGCCGGCAGGCAGACCATTGCCCGCCGGGCACCCATTGGAATGGAAGTCCGTAGCCAGCGGGTTGTCCTCCACCCGCCGCCCACCCGCTGGAAAATTGTCGTGGGTCGTGATGTTTTTCCCCGTTTGTTGTTTCCCCGTGTCCCGTTGTACCCCGTTTGTCATGTATGAGTCTCGTTTGGTGTTTTGAGTACCGTTCTAGGAATTTATGTGTAGCACGTATCGTTATTGTTATGTCTTGATTGCTATTGATTGATTACATGTTGATTGATTGAATGATGATGGGTAATCGTGGTCATTGCGCAATGGCCGGTGTGACTGATGATGATGATGATGATGATGAGATTGTGATTGGTGGAAATGAATTATTGGCGGTTAGCACTACAAGCAAGGTTGAAAAAATCGCTAGGCGCCTGGGGATCGCCTTGGGCGCCTAGAGCGCCTAGAGCGATTAGTCGGCGCCTAGAGCGCCTAGGCGGGCGCCTCGGGTGCCTAGGTGGCCGACCGCCTAAAACGCCTAAGCACCGATTAATCGGCGCCTAAGCCCGATTTTTGCAACACTGACTACGAGTGCCCGGTCATTATACTAAAGGTACAGGCCTAGCGGTTACTGTGCTAAAGGCACAAACCCACCTTTGACTAGGTTGCCGTTGAGCATGGGTCAAGTTATAAGTGTTGCGGTGTCAAGTCAGGGCTATATGCGCTGACCCCTTGATATTGGTACGGATCATGCGAATGGCACTGCGGCGCTATCTTGATATGTTGGTGGTTGAAAGGTGGTTTGTCGGTGGGGGCATGAAGTTGCCCGGAAGAATAAGGGAGGCGATATAAGGTTGGCCTGGAGGTATAGGTTGGAACTGATATAAGGACGGAAGGGAGCTATAAGGTTGGAACTTGATATAAGGTTGGAAGATGGATTGTGTGTTTGATGATTACTTGCTAATTGATTGTCTCGAATTCCCGTCATTGCCTCTATCTGTCATTTATGTGCTTACTTGTCTATTATGCCTTGCCTTGTGTTCTTAGGATGCACGCTAGTCTTTATGATTGTTCTATATTGTCAAGTCTATTATCGTGTCTTGAGTCTTGATCTTGGATTTAAATTAGAGTCTCGTAGGTTATATATGTATTCCGGTTTCAAAATGATTTTCTTATATCTACCTATATTGTACTTAACGCGTTGGAGTGGGTTACCAGCATTATTCGCTGACGGTTGTTATACCGTATGTTTTTCAGGTACAAATCAGTAGCTTCAGAGTGCGCTAGATGGACACGAGGACCTAGCTTAGATAGTTTAGTATTGGTTAGATGGCCTGTGAGCCTTGGATTGTATCATGGATAATGATTATAGTTTGTGCTTGTTTAGTTAGTGTAGCATGTGCATCTAGGTTCTCAAACCTAGATGTGGCATAGCACACCGATACTTATGTTATTAGTTCCGCTTTGTTTGGATGATTAATGATAGATTTGTCTTTATTTCATAGGCTTTAAATATTTTAAAATTTAGGGGTGTCACTGCCGCCACCGGCGGGTGGTCCTCCACCCGCCGCCCACCCGTTGTAAACTTGTGGTGCGTCGTGGTGTTTTTCCCCGTTTGTTGTTTCTTCGTGTTCCGATGTGTCCCGTCGTACCCCGTTTGACGTGTATGAGTCTCGTTTGATGTTTTGAATATCGTTCTTGGAATTTATCAAGATTGTGAAAAACGTTAGGCGCCTAGCGCCTACGTGCCGATTTTTTTTTATATATATATATTTTTTTTATTTTTTTATTTTTTAAAAATTAAAAAAAATTAATTAAAAATTGTGAAATTCACTAATAAAAAATATGGTTCCTCTAGTTTTTTCTTAGAAATTATTTACAGAAATTGTTGTAAAATCGTTTTGAATATTGTTGAAAGCATCTAAATATATAACAAATTAAAATTAAGAGCAAAGAAGCATTTTTTGGAGAAATTAGAGGGCCAATCTCGAAAAAATACGCGATTTGAAAAAAAAAAAAAAAAATTGTCCAAAACGGACAACCGAGTCAAAAATTATGCATTCCCGAACTTTTAACACTTTACAACGCAAAAAAAAAAAATTAAATTAAATTAAATTAAATTAAATCCCCGAACCGGCCAGCTAGCCGCAGAGGAAGCCAATTTCGGCCTTCCTCGTGGCGGTCGGCAGCCGCCTAGCGCCTAGGCGTAATTTTTGCAACCATGGAATTTATGTGTAGCATGTGTTGTTGTTGTTATGTCTTGTTGTTATTGATTGATTGAATGATGATGACTATCGTGGTCATTGCGCAATGATCGGTGTGACAGATCATAATGATGATGAGATTGTGATTGAGGAAAATGAATTGTTGGCGGTTGGCACAACGAGTACCCGGTCATTGTACTAACGGTACAGGCCTAGTGGTCACTGTGCTAAAGGCACAAACCCACTTTCGATTTGCTTGTCGTTGAGCATGGGTTAGGTTATAAGTGTTGCGGTACCATGTCGAGGCTATATGCGCTGACCCCTTGGTATTGGTACTAGAGGTACGGATCATGCGAATGGCAGTGCAGCGCTATCTTGATATGTTGGTGGTTTTGTTGGTGGTCTATCGGTGGGGGCATGTAGTTGCCCGGAGGAATAAGGGAGGCGATATAAGGGTGGCTTGGAGGTATAGGTTGGAACTGATATAAGGACGGAGGGGAGCCACAAGGTTGGAACTTGGTATAAGGTTGGAAGATGGATTGTGTGCCTTGATGATTACTTGTTAATTGATTGTCTTTGAATGCTTTTGTTGTCTCTATCTGCTATTATATGCCTACCTGTCCATTTTGTCTTGTAACGTATTCCTAGGGCACCTGCTAGTCCTTATGATTGTTCTATATTGTCGAGTCTGTTGTTTTATCTTGAGTCTTGATCTTGGATTTAAATTAGTGTCTCGTAAGTATATATGTATTCCAGTTTCAAAATGATTTCTTATATCTACCTATATTGTACTTAACGCGTTGGAGTGGGTTACCAGCATTATTCGCTGACGGTTGTTACACGGAATGTTTTTCAGGATTAGTTGAGTAGTTACGGAGCGCGCTAGTCGGATTCGTGGACTTAGTTTAGATAGTTCTAGTTTGATGAGATGGTCTGCGTGCCTTGATTTGTATTTGGATATTAATTACGCTTTGTTAGTTAGTTTAGCCTGTGCATCTGGGTTCTCCAGCTCAGGTGTGGCATAGCACCCCGACTATCATGTTTAGTTTATGCTCTGTTTGGGAATTAATGTTAGACTTGCCTTTATTCCATAAGCTTTAAAAGTGTAAAAATTTAGGAGTGTTACAATAGCAGTCGGCGCGTCCCCGGGCGGACTCTCAGAAGTGATGCGATCGGGCGACCAGTTACGGTGGTCGACGTGTCCCTGGCTGAACACCCCCACAGGGTTTGGTTGGGCGACCAGGCCACATGGGCGGTGCGTCCTCGACCGCGTGCCTTTCCGGGATCCAGCTGGGCGACCAGGCTTTGCGGATAGGGTGTCATTGACTAGGGGCAAGCACCCAGGAAGGCGCCCCCGCACAGTCGGAAACATTCCTGACCGGGTGCACACCCAGAGACGCGTATCAGCGGATCATGCGGAAGCAATCTTTGCTCGTTAGGCAATTTCCTTAGTTAATTCAGACGGTAAAGGAAGTTAGTTAGCGGTTGCATCAGCTCTTACGTCAGCCCTACCTCTTTGACTCGGCTGAGACGCCAGCCCTACTTACCATGTATAAACCCCACATCTATGTATAAATATCCCCCTAGGATCATCATGTTAGGGATCGGCATTTTAGGGCAAAAACCCTAGAGAAATAAGACTACATTATTCTCTTTCTCATTGAGATCTCGGTCCTTATTTTCATCACCTCCAAAAATAACAATTATCTGGTAGTGTTGAGTTCAGGTGCGGTTGCGCCTTCCCGTGCGGTCAGTGCGGCTGCACTAATAGTTAGCAAATATACACCATCAATGTTAGGAAATGCACAACACAAAACGCACAAATTAGTTACTATCACCAAAAACACACCATTAGGTATGAATAAAAGCACCACACAGTGTTTGGAAATGTACCATTAGGGGTGGGGAGTTATATGGTGCATTTTTTTGAGTGTGTTGTGCATTTTTTGGTGTATTTTTGCATTTCATTGTTGTTCATTTTTCTAACACTATCGGTGCCTTTTGTTAACACTCTTGGTGCATTTTTCAAGCGGTCGCACGGGAAGGTGCGGCCGCATTTGAACAAACTTATATATATATATATACTAGTTTTTTACGCGCATTGCGCGATTGGTATAATACCCAATGTTTTTTTTTAAATAAATATTTTAAAGTATATCATGGCAAGATTATATTGGAATTGTTCATGCATAGATAATTGAATGTTAAATTTGCGTATTTAAATAGGTAATTCTAAGTTTACAAATGCAAGATAATATAGTCAAGATTGATTATAATTGTCAATAAAATAATTGTATAGGTATGGTTGAAACAAATACGTGACATATAAGGGAGAGCAAATAAAAATTAGGGTATAAAATATTAAATATATACTAATATTGAAGAGCTAACTGCTGATTGCCAAACAAGGACATTGCGAGGTAGTTTCCTACTTCAATTTGTTGTGTGATTTGAATACTCTTTTTGTCAATAAAACCCCCAAGTAGTTAATATGATTGGCTTATATATATATATATATATATATATATATATATATATATATATATATATATATATATATATATTAAAACAATTATTATTATTATTATTATTATTATTATTATTATTATTATTATTATTAAATATATGTATCCCCTTAGGTCATTTTACATGTTAATCTAAACAGCTAATTTTTTCAAATATCTTTTTGCCAACCGTTGATATAATTCGCTGGTCAAATCTGCTAATATAATTCGTTAACGCTAATCGCTAACTGCTAATTGTCAAACAAGGACATTGTGAGATAATTCTCACTTCAATTTGTCGTGTGATTTGAATACCTCTTTGTCAACAAATTCCTCAAGTAAATAATATGATTGACTTTATTAATTATAATTTTTTTAATTTTTTCATGATATTAATAAAATATTTGGTAAATAAATATATAACATTATTTTGTATTATAACTTTGATATTTAGTGTAAAAAATAGTGCACAAAAAAGATAATAGACAATGTAGTGAATATAACCAATTGATGAATTTGAATGTAAAAAAATTTTACATTGGAGAAATATAAAGACAATATTACTTATAAAATTATTTATCTTAATTATTTTATTGATAATGAATAAAATTTTTTTTAATAAAGACATTGTAGGGACAATGTAGCGAATATAATCAATTGATGAATTTAAATGTAAAGAATTTTTATATTGAAGAAAAATAAAGACAATATAACTAATGAAATTATTTATCTTATTTAATTTATTGATAATGAATAATTTTTTTTTTGAATAAAGACATTGTAGACACATAATTCTAAATTAAAGAAATACAAATGTATTATTTTTTGTTGTAGCTACAAAATTATTATTTTAATTTAATAAGAGTAAAATAAAGTAGAGTAAATACCCAAAATGGT